>NC_089588.1:39079029-39235848 GCF_019320115.1 Miscanthus floridulus | reverse complement strand
TGCCTCCATGTCTCCAACTTTTCCTAATCTGGCCCGAATGTCACATGAAAGGTTCGATCGGATGCCTGGGTCAGGTTTCCACCATCTTCCCAGTTCCTCGGGTCAGGCTTCTACTTCCATCTTCCCGGTGCCATCCCCCTTGCCAGTTTCATGGCTAGACCGATTGCAATTAGTTACTTGGCTTACCACCCCCATTTGCGGTATGTGGTCTATATGGGTGATTACTCGGACTCACGTATCCCAATACACGGTCCTTAATGCTCCACAAGATACGTGTTTTGAGATCCCACACTCACAATGACCTACCCCTCAGCATGAGAAATATATCCATGTTACCATCAAGATTATCACATAGGGATATCATCCCTCAGCTAGATTAGTAGGGTGAGTCAAGTTGTACCCTCATTGGTTTTAGTAATTAATTATCTAGGTGTAGCATCCTACATGCGCGAGTATGAGTTCCCTTCTCACGTTTGACTTCTACCGTTGCCCAAGCAACTAAGCACTAAGCAATTACGTGTTCCCATTCCCATCGTTTAGGTGAAGGGCTTCTAACAGATTAAGAAGTAAACTCTAGGTGTAATGTAAATGAGACCACTATCCAGGACTACATGTAATGCATAACTCATAATGAAACTCAATAAGTATCCAAAATAGGGTTGATAGTAGTGGGGTGCCTGCCTGTTGGATGAGTAAGGATCCCATAGCTTGGAACATCACTTGGCGTCTCTCTGATATCACATGCCTATATATATGTCCATGTATGAGATACTTATATATGCATGACATAATACTAAACGTGCAAGAGGAGTGTTCGGGTATACATTGAAGGACTGTCGGTTTGTGTTATCAGATAGTCCGACGTGAATGTCGGATAGTCCAGTGGTTCTAGGACTTAGTGGGAAAAGGACATACTAGGAACATCGGACTCTCCGAACTAAGATCAGACTCTCCGGTATGAAGTCTATGCTCTCGAGTAGCTCTCTGTGTTCCATTTATAATTCAATGGGACGTTCCATCGTGATGATGCACCATCCATCGAAATAGGTCTATAGGATACTGGTGGCTGCTAAGTGTTCAGGTTCCATCGGATACTCCGCATGTGTGGTAGATCATCCGGTATGAACTAGGTCACTCTTGGGTTCAGGCTCTATGATTCAGCGGACACTCTGGAATATCAACGGATACTCTGCTGTACCAGAACTAATGGTTGTGCTCTCTAGAAACTCCTCTGTCTATGATTTATAACTTATCGAACACTCCAGTGCGTGTGGCGGAGCCTCCGGTAATTATAAAGGCTTAGCCTCTTCCGAAGGTCAAAATGAGATATGTCTTTTGGTGCGATATTAATGCTTAGGTGATAGGGAATATTCTATAGAGCACAACAAAACTCGTTCACCATTTTTGAGGGTCAAATGCACCTTTTATGGATTTTACAAGTGTAGGCAGTACGCATGTGCAGAGATTATAGGACACTCCGATAAACCTTCTGATAAACCTTCCGATAACCCAGGCTACTCTCGGGTTTTGGCTATAATTTAACGGAGACTCTGCCAAAATGACGGACCATCCGATAAACGACGAACAACAGCCGTGCAAACATGTTAGGATCGATTGTCCCGAACTCCAAATCGAGTGTGGTTTGTTCCTATGGCTTTTCTAATGATGTGGGGAAGCTTCTACAAATGATGGATGTAACATGCATGGGCTATGGTGAACTCGACCCCATCCATGGTGGTGGTGGCCATGGATGAAGGTGAAGCTCATGGGTATGGCCATGGGTGGTTGGGGGAAATGGTTGGGGACTTCAGGGATGTGCTTACCATTCCTTGGGGAAGCTCCATCTACAGCAGTTTGGACCAAAACACCTTGTGGTGGGAGATCCACGTCGGGCTTGCTCCATGGCTCGAGGAAGAAGACGATGAAGCTTGGGGCTGTCTCCTCCAACTCCGACAAGGCAATGGTGCGGTGGAGGTGCGGCAGCTCGCCGGCGACGCTCTCCTGCCATGGGGTGGCCTCCTCCTCCTTCCTTCCCCTTATCTTCCTTCTTCTTCCTCTTCTCCTCTCCTCCTCCTTTCTCTCTTCTCTGTTTCTTGCTTCTCTAAATACTGAACGTGAATGAGAAATGGGGAGGGAGAGAGAGGGCTGGTGCCTTTGTGTGTGTGCTTGGGCTAACGAGTGGGGGCGGGTGGTCTGTGTGTGTGACAATGCAACACCATGCTTGTTACAGGTGTCGCTGTGATATGATGGATAGTCCACCGGAGTGTCAGACCGTCCGCCAGTGCCCAACCATGTCTGACAGACTGACTGGTTGTGCAAGGGTTTTGACGAACACTCCGCTGTGACAGCGGACACTCCATCAGTGCATGGGTTGGCCAAGGTTATCCTAAGTCTATGAGATATCCTGGCGGATGGTTCGGTGGTGATGTCAGACGATCTGCCAAATCGGGCAGTGCTCGGTCTTGGCTAAGCGAAGCACATGTTGATTTTCAATTTTTTATGTACTTGATGTTCTAGATGCTTATGACAAATTGTAGCTATTTTTGGGTCATGACAACTCTTCCCCCCTTAGAGGAATCTCGTCCTCAAGATTTGAAAGAGGCCGAGGTGAGGAAATACATTAAGGAATTTGAGGTAAGACACTTTGATCAAGGATTCCAAAGTTGACAAGGTGATTCTGAGAGTGATTGGCCATGGGTGTCTCTCATAGGAGAGTGCATTGCGCACCAATTGGCATAGAGAGTAGCAAGCAAATTTGTATCATCCATGCAAGAAAGATAGCTTGGATGTAGACATCAATGAAGGATTCACCGGAGCCACCTATCGCAGCAAGGAGAATATTTGGGAGGGACATCACTTTCAATAAGAAGGTTCATCGATGAAGTGTTACAATGGTCATGACAACTCCGCCTTTGATACTTGGGGCATCCATAAGCTACTCACGTGGTCACGATCCATGTGGAGCCTCAATTCCCTTGCATCCTTAGAGGAGAGATGTTCATACCATTGTAAGGCACACCATTTATAAACATCTTATTGAGGAGAGCAATGCAACATGGTTTCAAAAGGAAAATAGGGATGTGACCAAAATATACAAGGATATATGTTGGTCATCAAAGAATTTTTGGAATAGCTATGCAAGTTAGGATAGCTCACTAGTGTGGGTCTATGATGGATCATGATAACATGTTCCTCGATGCCCACGAGCACCTAGTAGCACCACTATGTGGCTAGCACACATAGGGAACTCCAAGTTCCATCGTGGCACCAAGGTTAGCGATCACAATACCATAATAGAGCACACCAACAAGCGCAATTCCAACTAGCACAAGATGAACTTGGGTAGACCAAGGAATATAGTAAGGATGTGGATATGAAGATAAGTAGGCATAAGACAATCATCCACATAGAGGGGCTAGTAAGGCAACTTGAAGGAAATGAGGCTCAAGAAATATCATAAAGGGCCTCATTGGATAGGTTGAGATAGCAAGGTAGGAAGATCAACATGTATGTTGGTTCTTTAGATTTATGCACATGCATCAACCATAGCAAGCATAATCAAAACTTTACAATCTAGATGCACAAGAAGAAATTTTAAAGCATTAAGCCTACATAGATAATTATTTTGATCAACATGAATAACAAGATTGCAAGATATCTCAGGTGTATCAAGTTAACATCACTAAATTCATGAGACAACATTACCAAACATATATGCAAGTTCTAATTAACAAAGTTAGATTATAAGCATATGCATTTTCTGGACTGCAGCATAACTTCTACTCAATTTAACCATAACTGGAGTTCTAAGCATGAAAACAAGGTATTCTCAGACTTTTTGGAAAGCATATGAAGGGTTCTCTACAACTTTGTTATTATTGTCTAGAGCTAATTCAAAAGTTATCAAGGTCAAACATTACAATGTTTCAAATCTGCATAGACATGACATAATTTTAATATGAACTTCAAAAACATGTAGCAGGAGTTCTAGTTCACTACAAATCATGTTCATTAACATTTTAGAAAGCATGATAAAAGTACTACAACCTTTTAGTTATCACCAAGATGTGATCCTACAGTTATCATGGTAAAAAAGACATAACATTGCAGCTCTATCCAGAACACAGACAAAACCTGACAAGGTATTTGTAACATCTATAACTCTCAGACATGTTGTTATAAAATCATGAAAATTTGGGACAAGCTAGATAAGGAAGTTATCTACAACTTTTATATTTACCCATCTACAAAAAACATCATTTTCATAACGATATTATCAACATAACAGAAACTGCGACAACACCTAACCGTTTCTAGGTAACAAGGCTTAGGGTAATGCAACATGTGATGCACAAGCTAGGTGAATGCAATGAGATGCATATGTAGGCAATAAGGGATCAACTCATACTCCGTGGAATTTGAGATACAACAAGGAGGTGATACGGTAATGAGCATGTACAAAGACTTTGAACAAGAATGGAAGATCAAAATACTTTAGGTAGCAAGGCAAGGTGCAGGTAGCTCATAATCAAGGAATGCAGTAGGGATAGGAAGGTCGACACACATTTTATTATCATTATCATCATCATCATCATCATCATCATCATCATTATTATTATTATTATTATTATTATTATTATTATTATTATTATTATTATTATTATTATTATTATTATTATTATTATTATTATTATTATTATTATTATTATTATTATTATTATTATTATTATTATTATTATGGTTCTAGCAACACGTTCTCCTCACTCAACTACTTTTCACAAAAGGTTTCATGGCAAAACTTGGTAAATGATGAAACATCACTTAAGTGTAAACATCGATTGCATACACGGTTCTAGCAACACGTTCTCCTCACTCAACTACTTTTCACAAAAGGTTTCATGGCAAAACTTGGTAAATGATGAAACATCACTTAAGTGTAAACATCGATTGCATACGGACATGGGTTCCCCAAAATTTCAGCAAACTAGTATAAGGATAAATTGCAGAAATTTAAATCCATATAGTACCACTTGCACCAAATAAGCACGCACAAGTGGCACCCATGCAATTAACGCTGCATGGACAACTTTCCATACGTTATTGCCAACGTATTAACTTCCTATACTTGGTACTATTGCAAAAGCAAGACAATATTTGCTCCTAACAAATATGGTAAGTTGTATGTTCATGATATGAAGCATGTCATTATAGCACAAATCTTTAAGCATGGCATTGCATAAGGTATGAGACTCAACATATAATTAGGTACAACATGGCAACAAGTCATGGTTTATGTGTGACAAGTAAAGCAAAACACATCTATGATGTAGAGCATGTTATTATGATTTCACAATTTTAAACTTGTCATGATATGTAAAATTAAACATGTTAAGAAGTACCATAAGGTTAGCAAGACATGGCTATATGGAAATTAAATCATAAAAAGAGCTCATATACTAAATCAAGGCTTGGTACTAATAGCGTATACTTTCAGGGTACAAAAGCAAAACATGGTTTGCATTTAACACGCAAGGTGAGATACACATACACATGTATATAAGCATGTAATTATTCACAATTCTAAGCATGACAATGTATGTAGGATTAGTCATGTTAAATAGTGTAGTGTGGCAGCAAGACATGAATATGCGCATAAAAGGTAGAGCAAGAAATAATTTATGTACAACAAATAAGGCAAGACATGATTTTGGTATGACAAGTAAAACAAGATATACATATAATACAGAACATGTCACTTTTAAACATTGCATGGTATATGACAGTGAGCATATCAATAAGCTTGGCATGAGTAGCAAGACATGATTGTATATGAATCAAAATCTAGTTAGAGCTCACATACTGAATCAGGGCAAAGATTAACTAAAGTGCTTGATGAAATTCTAGACTACTAACACCCATATGCAATCCCAAGTCACGCAAAATGAATCTGAAATTTTATGAAACATAGGGCTATAAACATTTCCTAGTCATCTCTTATTCTCACTCGGTTCTAGCTAACTTCAACTCTCAAAACCTAGCTGACTATACCTAATCTTTGCTCCAATTTGACCCATTCTGTTCCCGGGAATAGACAAGACATGTTGAAGAATCACTTAACAAGATTAATTAAGCGCAAGGGGAGAGTGAAACTAGTAGCTAAATTTGACCCATTTGCGATATGTGGTCTATACAAATGATTACTCGGACTCACGTATCCCAATACACGGTCCTTAAGGCTCCACGGGCTACGTTGTGTGAGATCCCACACTCACAACGACCTACCCCTCGCATGAGAAATATATCCAAGTTATCGTCAAGATTATCACATAGGGATATCATCCCTTAGCTACATTAGTAGGGTGAGTCAAGTTGTACCCTTAGTCCAGTGGTTCTGGAACTTAGTGGGAAAAGGACATACTAGGAACATCGGAGTCTCCGAACTAAGATCAGACTCTCCGGTATGAAGTCTATGCTCTCGGGTAGCTCTATGTGTTCCGTTTGTAATTCAACGGAACGTTCCGCCGTGATGACAGACCATCTGTCAAATTAGATCTATAGGATATTGTTGACTGCTAAGTGTTCAGGTTCCATCAGATACTCTGCGTGTGTGGCGGATCATCCGGTATGAACTGGTCACTCTCGGGTTCAGGCTCTATGATTCAGTGGACACTTCAGAATATCGATGGACATTCCGCTGTACCAGAACTGATGACTGTGCTCTCTGGAAACTCCTCTATCTGTGATTTATAACTTATCGGACACTCCGGTGCGTGTGGCAGAGCCTTCGGTAAATTATAAGGGCTTAGCCTCTTCCAGTGGTCAAAATGAGATATGCCTTTTGGTGCCATATTTATGCTTAGGTGATAGGGAATATTCTATGGAGCACAACGAAACTCGTTTCATCATTTTTGGAGGTCAAATGCACCTTCTATGAATTTTACAAGTGTAGGCTGTGTGCATGTGCAGAGATTATATGACACTCCGATAAACCTTCCGATAATCCTAGGCTGCTCTCGGGTTTTGGCTATAATTCAATGGACACTCTGCCAAAATGATGGACCATCTAATAAACAACGAACAACAGCTGTGCAAACATGTTGGGATCAATTCCCAGAGCGTTCGGACTCCAAATCGAGCATGGTTTGTTCCTATGGCTTTCTAGTGATGTGGGAAAGCTTCTACAAGTAATGGATGTGACATGCATGGGCTGTAGTGAGCTTGACCCCATCCATGGTGGTGGTGGCCATGGATGAAGGTTGTTGACACCGTTTTTTGCACGTGTCAAAATGATCGGGGTGGACTAATCGGCAAGGGGAAAGTTACTGTATACTCTAATAGCCGATGAGAGCCAGGTTGTGAAGATGGTTGCCGATAGCTGGTGGTGGTCGATGGAAAGGTTGATTTAGACTCGGGCGTTGCCGATGAGGTTGGAGGTGTTATTGTCGATGCCGATGAAGGGAGGCTTGAAGACTACTGCCGATGAAACAGGGAGTATGCCGGTGAAGGAAGACTTGAAGACTACTGCCGATGAAACAAGGAGTATGCCGGTGAAGGAAGACTTGAAGACTACTGCCGATGAAACAGGGAGTATGCCGATGAAGGAAGACTTGAAGACTACTGCCGATGAAACAGGGAGTATGCCGATGGGAAGGAGGACGGTGAGATTTCCATCGTAATTGAGGCAGACAGGGAAATAGATAGGAGTTGATTTCCTTTTCTATATTTGTTAGAGTATGATTCATGTAAGAGTCACGTGTTTCCTTAGATACGGGCTTGGTGTCCTAGTTGTGTTTGGTTGTGTCTCTTTAGATCAGGGTATAAATATGGAGTGAGGGGCAATGTAATTGATATATCAATCAATATCAAAACCAATTTTTACTCCTATTTGCATCTACTTACTTTTCGGCGACTTCATCAATTTGCATATTTTTCTTTTTCACGAGTTCTCATTGATTCGGCGAGTTGCATCGCTTCAGTGTGACCTTCGGCGATCCTCGAGTTCCGCGTGAGTACCTCTTGGCCATGACTTCCGGGCGTATCGCTGTTGTCAGGACCAAAGTGCTCGTATCTTCATCCTTGTCGATTAACAGGTCAAATCGACTAGCACGCCTTGGATATCGATTCGGGTATTAGCCCTTTGTGTTTGCAGATCCACTTTTGCATCAACACATCTTTTGGCACGCCCGGTGGGACCAATCAATCCGATCAGTATGTTCAATTCCGAGATCGATGCGGGGAACATTATCGCGGTATCAGAAGAAGATCTTAAGGAAGAGCAGAGGCAAGCTATGGAAAAGGCTGTAGAAGAATACAGGCAGCTTTGTCTGAAATCGTTTAGCCTGAACAAGAGTGGACAAGTCATCCAGAAGCAAGATTTGCCGTTGCCTCGGCAGGTTACCTTTGACTCCAATCCTGGTAAACTTCAAGAGATGGTTAATTCTGCAGTAAATCATGCTTTGATTAATCATTCCAATGTGCTGTCCAATACTGTTCATAATGCTGTGGTTCGAACTCTCAAAGAAGGACAAGCGTCACCGCATTACATTGGGCCTGCCTATCACCAACCAGAGCCAGCATCTGTCAATACTCCATCGGCTCCCTCGGCCGTTGTGGGTACAGAAGTTACTTCTTCTCCAGTATCGGCAGGTTTACCTAATATTCAATCTACACCGATACGATCAGGAGGACGAATTCAGCTTAGTACAGATCTATCGGCATCAGCTATGTCAGGCCCTGTGTCTCAGAATAGCCAAATTCCTACTAATTGGTGGGGATATGGTATGCCTCCGGAGTCATCTGCTTTCAATCCTGGATTACCTCAAGTGTTTGACGCAGTAGGAAAAGCTCCTATACCATGGCTGTTTCGCCGATGGCCCAAGTGCCTCAATATGCCATAGCAACTACTGTGCAACCAACTCCAGGGGGTTTCCAGATGCCTTTGGTTCAAGCGCCCAGTTCAAATCCATCGGCAAGCTTACTGCCGATGCAGCAGAAAGCCCCTGTTATGAGTCAAACTGGGGTTCAGTTTATGCCTCAAGCTGGTTATAATTATCCAACAATGTCAGCAAATTACCAGCCATCGGTAAGTTTTGTACCGATGAGTTCTAATAATGGTTGGTCAGAACAGTTACCTGTTCAGCATACAGTTCAGCAAAATCAGCAGGTTGCAGGGATTCAACAAGGTCATATGCAAGCTGGTTTTCAGAATCAAGCATCGGCAGCTCAGCCGATGAATCCTTTCCAACAGGTTAATGGACCATAAGTAACGGCAAATATGCCGATTGCTGGAGATCGCGGGCCACAAAGATATGTGGAAGGATATCAGCAGGTACCTCCTGTAGAAATTCAGCCAGTTCGTCAGTAGGAGGCTGATGCTTTTTGGGCCGATAAGATAGCAGAAATTATGAAGGATCAGTTTGGGATAAAGCCCAAGGTCAATACTTATTCTTATCGGACTCCATACCCTCCTGCATATGATTTAATTCCTCTCCCAAATCGGTACAAGGTACCAGATTTCACTAAATTCTCTGGGCAAGATGATACATCAATAATGGAACACGTCAATCGCTTCATTATTCAATGTGGAGAGGCAGCTAGCAGAGATGAATTAAGAGTTCGATTATTTTCATCATCTTTGTCTGGATCGGCATTTACATGGTTCATTTCATTACCACCAAATTCTATTATTACTTGGGCTGATCTAGAAAAACAATTTCATAAGTATTTCTTTGCTGGAATCCATGAAAAGAAGCTTACCGATTTAGTAAAATTGAGACAGCGTAATGATGAATCGGTAGAAAGCTTTGTGCAAAGGCTAAGAGATGTAAAGAATAAGTGCTACAGTCTGGTGCTGGATGATCGGCAGCTTGCCGATCTGGCTTTCCAAGGATTATTGCCACATCTTAAAGACAGATATGCTTCTCAGGAGTTTGAAAGCCTCAGTCATCTTGTGCAAAGGATCTCTGATCAAGATACTAGGATCTTTGAACCTAAAAAGAATTGGAGTAAAAAAGTATCATTTGTTGAAGAAGTAGGAGATTCCGATTCTGATCAAGAACCAGTTACCGGCTTAGCTGAGTGGGTTAAAAATAAAAAGCCGATATCTTGTCCCTTTGGTCAAAAAGAGCCAGAAAAGTTTACCTTTGATATCACCAAGGCCGACAAAATATTTGATCTTCTGCTTCAAGAGGGCCAAATTAAGCTATCACCTAATCATGTGATCCCATCGGCAGAAGAGTTGAAGAAGATCTTGTACTGCAAATGGCACAATGCGACTTCACACAGTACAAATGAGTGCAAGGTGTTCAGGCAATAGTTACAATCGGCTATTGAATCTGGGAGAATTAAGTTTGGTACTTCCAAGGCCCAGAAGCCGATGAAAATTGATCAACACCCTTTTCTAGCAAATATGTTGGAGGCCAAAGGGAAGACCAAGGTATTGACGTCAGAGGCTGCTGAGAAAAACGCATCAGTGGATCCCCAACATCGGATAACTACCGATGATGCAAAAAGTAAGGGTTTGCTGGGAGAAAGCAGTAGTTCCAAAAATCCTCCTCGACCTGGCATTGTGATTACTCATCGAAGGCAGCAGGAGAGTTGGCGTCAGCGAAATGACCGATATCGACAACAGCAAGAAGAGAGACGTCGGGAAGAATGGCATCGGCATAAAGATCATTGGAGGTGCTCGTTTTTCATCCATTGCTGGGAAGAAGGTATTAAATTGCCAACTGTTGAAAATTGCCCTGAGTGCAATGGTTATTATGGGGTTAATCGGTCAGAAAGGAGGTTTCAACCTGGCAATCAGGGTTTATTTATTAATGAGCCGATCAGAGGCAGAGCATCAGTGCATGATCGGCTGGGGGGCAGACTTAGTGTACATGAAAGGCTTGGTAAACGCGCTGGATATTTTCCAAGGAATCAAGAGGAGCTTGAGGAAATGGCAAATGCAAAAGTTCCCGATGAGGAAATATTCTACAGGGACCCTAATATACGCCGTGTAGAATCGACTAGGACCTATTATCAGCCGGTTTGGAAAACCAAGTTTCCTCGATGGTGCCCAGAGGGTCTAACAAAGACACAGAGAAGGAGGATGCAACGTGAGCGTCAGGAGGATTTATACCAAGAGGAAAGTTCCTCCAATGAGAGGTCTGGTCATCAGTAGTGGCAGGTAAAACACAAAAATAAGGGTCCATCGGCAGATGTTAATATGGTATTCATGTTGCCGATGGAGTTTTTGGCGTTATCTGATAATGAGGAAGAAGTTGTTCTCTCTGATCAAATAGCTCAGTTGACACTAGATCCAATGATGGCTGTTTTTGAGAAACCTACCGATGACGAGAGACAGCATCTTAAGGCTTTGTTTGTGAAAGGCAGAGTTGATAGGTAGCCTGTATCTAAAATACTTATCGACGGAGGGGCTGCGATTAATATTATGCCTTATGTGATGTATCGGAAACTTGGTAAGGGAGATCAAGACTTGACCAAAACCGATATGATGCTGAAGGATTTTGAAGGCAATATGTCACCGGCTAAAGGGGCAGTATGCGTTGAATTGACCATCGGCAGCAAAACCTTGCCAACAACATTCTTTGTTATTAATGGCAAGGGTGCATATAATCTGCTTCTAGGGAGGGATTGGATTCATGCTAATTGCTGTGTTCCTTCTACAATGCATCAATGCCTCATACAATGGATTGGGGATAAGATTGAGGTTGTCCCTGGTGATTCTTCTTATATCATCGGATCGGTAGAATCAGATACTTATGAGCGAACTAAATGTATATCAGGAGAAGTTTGGGAAAAAGAGTTCCTTAGAGTTGCTGATTATGAAATTCCACCGATCCAAGCAGTCGGTTCTGAAGAAGAGTTTTAATGGATAGATTTGCCGATGATGGAAAATTAGGTCAAGGGTTCACATCGACAGATGATTTAGTAGAAGTAGATATTAGTAATGGCGATAGGCCAAGACCTACTTTTATTAGTGCTAAGTTAGATTCCAAGTGTAAGCAGCAAATAACTGATTTGTTAAAAGAGTATAAAGATTGTTTTGCTTGGGACTATACTGAGATGCCTGGATTAGACCGATCGATAGTTGAACATCGGTTACCTATCAAATCTGGATTTCGGCCACATCAGCAGCCAGCGCGCCGATGCAACCCTAATATACTTCCTGACATTAAGGCCGAAATAACTAAATTAATTGAGGCGAAGTTTATTCGGCAGTATCGATATGCAGAATGGATCTCTAATGTGGTTCCTGTTTATAAGAAGAATGGAAAACTTCGTGTTTGTATTGATTTCAGGAATCTCAACAAAGCCACACCGATGGATGGCTATCCAATGCCGATTGCTGATTTGTTGATTGATGCTGCAGCCGGACATCAAATTATCAGCTTCATGGATGGTAATGCAGGTTACAATCAAATATTCATGGCTGAAGAAGATATTCCCAAGACTGCTTTCAGATGTCCAGGTCATGTAGGGTTGTTTGAGTGGGTAGTCATGACGTTTGGCTTGAAAAATGCCGGTGCTACTTATCAAAGAGCTATGAACTTTATTTTTCATGAACACATCGGCACATTAGTGGAGATCTACATTGATGATGTGGTGATTAAGTCTGGAGATATCACAAAACATCTAGCCGATCTACGAAAGATACTGGAGTGCACAAGGAAGCATGGATTGAAGATGAATCCTAATAAATGTGCATTTGGTGTATCGGCAGGTCAATTCTTGGGTTTTATGGTGCATCAGTGGGGCATCGAAATCAGTAGGAAGTCTATTGATGCAATTAATAAGGTGGTTGCTCCTGCCAATAAGACTGAATTGCAATCTTTGATCGGTAAGATTAATTTCATTAGAAGATTCATATCTAATCTGTCTGGTAAGATCAAGGCTTTCAGTCCATTACTTAAATTGAAAGCCGATCAGGAATTTGTATGGGGAGTTGAGCAGCAGTTAGCTCTCGATGAAATTAAGAAATATTTAACAAATCCTCCAGTGCTAGTTCCACCTCAACACGGGAAGCCTTTCAGGTTATATTTATCAACTGATGATACAGTTATCGGTTCAGCTCTTATTCAAGAATTTGAAGGGAAAGAACGTGTTATTTATTATTTGAGCAGAAGATTAGTGGATGCTGAGACGAGGTATTCGGCCATCGAAAAATTATGTCTGTGTTTATACTTTTCTTGTGTCAAATTAAGGCATTATTTGTTATCTGCCGAATGTACGGTCATATGCAAAGACGACATAGTCAAGTACATGCTGTCAATGCCGATATTAAGTGGTAGAATCGGCAAGTGGATTTTAGCATTATCAGAATTTGAACTACGTTACGAATCGACCAAGGCAGTTAAGGGGCAAGTTATGGCTGATTTCGTCACTCAGCATTGTAATACAGTGGACTCTCTGGAGATTGCCCCTTGGACACTTTTCTTCGATGGGTCCACATGCGGTGAAGGAGCAGGTATCGGCATTGTGTTGATTTCACCTCAAGGAAGGAAGTATGAGTTTTCATTGCCGATTGTTGCTACATCGACAAACAATCAGGCTGAATACCAAGCCTTGATAAAAGGGTTAAAATTACTGAAGGAGATACGTGCCGATGCTGTTGAAATCTTTGGTGATTCTATGCTAGTTATAAATCAATTGGCTGGAATTTATGAATGCTGAAGTGAAGCTTTGATTTCGTATTATGAAAGATGTTTGCAATTGTTGAAAGGATTTCGAGATTTTCGTCTTGAACATATCTCTCGATTGCATAATGAGGAAGCTAATCGACTAGCTCAGCATGCTTCAGGGTATCAGCCTATTCAGGAAGTGCTAACATCGACAGTTGATACCGATGACTAGAGGAAGGAGATTGTCGATTATTTAAAGGATCTATATAGAAAGGTTGAGAGACGTATAAGGTTCCAAGCTACCAAGTATGTGCTCCTCGATGATGAATTATATTATCGAACTATATATGGAGTTTTACTTAGATGTGTTAGCAGTGATGAATCAAAAAGCTTGATGGGTGAAATTCATGAAGGAGTGTGTGGGGCGCATCAATCGGCTTTCAAGATGAAGTGGATGATCAGAAGGAATGGGTACTATTGGCCGACTATTCTTGAAGATTGTTTTAAATATTTTAAAGGATGTCAGGGGTGTCAAAAGTTTGGTAATATTCAAAGAGCGCCTACATCGGCTATGAACCCTATAATCAAACCGTGGCCGTTCCGAGGATGGGCTATTGATCTCATTGGTCAGATTTATCCGCCATCGAGTAAAGGACATAAATTTATTCTGGTTGCTACCGATTATTTCACAAAATGGGTTGAGGCAATTCCTTTAAAAAAGGTGACATCGGTTAATATGATTGATTTTGTGAAAGAGCATATTGTTTATCGATTTGGTATTCCTCAGACTATCACTACCGATCAGGGCACTATGTTTACATCAGGAGAATTTGATGAGTTTGCTGTAGGTATGGGAATTAAAGTTTTAAATTCTTCTCCATATTATGCTCAAGCTAATGGTCAAGCTGAGGCTTCTAACAAAGGGATCATCAAACTCATTAAGCGCAAAATTGAAGAAAATCCTAGGAGGTGGCATACAGTATTAAATGAAGCCTTGTGGTCATATCGGATGTCATGTCATGGTGCAACCAAAGTAACGCCTTATCAGTTAGTATATGGACACGATGCAGTATTGCCTTGGGAAATTAAAGTTTGCTCTAGGCGAATACGTTCTCAAAATCAGCTGACAGCCGATGATTATAATACTCTTATGAAGGATGAGTTGGAAGATGTGGCGGGTCATTGGTTAAGGGCTTTAGTTAGCATCGAAGAAAATAAGAAAAGAGTAGCCAGATGGTATGACAAGAAGGTGAAGGTAAAGGAGTTTGCCGATGGAGATCTGGTCTGGAAATTGATTTTACCGATTGGGACTAAAAGTTCAAAGTTTGGAAAGTGGTCTCCTAATTGGGAAGGTCCATATCGGATAAATCAGTCTGTTCCTGGTAACGCATATATTCTAGAAACCCTCGAAGGGGTTGTGTTTCCCAGAGCATTAAATGGAAAATATTTAAAGAAATATTACCCTAGTATCTGGATGGATGCATAAAAGTATAAGTGCCGATAACAGTCCTATCGGCTAGAATTATGCAAGGATGTTAGTGTCTCATAAAGTGCCGATACAATAAACAAGATTACAAGTTCAACAAGGATTGGATAGCTAATATCGCACGTAGGCGAATCTGGTCGGCTTCCTCCATTTCTTTGATATCGTCATCGGCAGCACCCTCCACAGGCTTGAGTTTTTTCTTCATGGCCAAAGCTTTGTGAGCCTGGATATCTCTTTCTTGCTGAAGGGCTTTGATGGCATTGGGTAGCTGGCTTTCTTCTTGTTGAGCATGAGTTAAGGCTGCATCGACTTCTTTCAATTCAGCCAATAGAGCCATCTTCCTTGCCGATAAATCCAAGATTTTCTGCTTAAGTTCAGCACCCGAAGTCTGCAAGTTGCCGATGCCCTTGTGCTTCTCATCGGCAATTTGTTTCAGTTGTAGCATCTCTTCTTTGAGTTGAGCCTGAGCTGCTCTATCGGCAATACGTTGAGCAGCCCGTTGATATTGTAGTTGCGGCTTTCTAAATGGGCTGCTGGGAAGAGTACTTCTTCAACATCGGCAGGGACCTGGCCACGGATTGTTTTGAAAATTGCCTTTGCGGGGTCCGAGTCATCTACCAGTTGGGCGGTATCCTGCTGTAGCAAGTTCAGGAGAGCTTCCAACTTGGACTTAGTTTCTGCCGATATTGTTCCTAGTGCAAGGGAAGAACTTGTTTCCTCTCCATCATCATCAGAGACATCAATAGCAAAGGAGAATAGGCTGTTTGGGGAGTCTTGTTCCTGAGGAAAAGAAAGGGAGGTCAGTTAAGGATAAGTATGAGTATTGTAGATCAGTTAGGTTAATCGGTTTACCTGTTTCAAGGCAATTTCCTGTGCTTGACTGGAGGAAGCAACCTGGAGTATGCCGTGTGGGGGATCGGCTGAGCTTGCTGATGGGATATCCTCTGTGACTTCATCGGTGGTTGGCTCTTGAGGTATGATGATCGATGACATTGGGGCAGATGTAGGGATCGGCATGGACCTTTGTCGTTTTGGCTGTGCCTCAGCATCTGTTAAAGCTTTGCGCTTTGCTTGGGCATCGGCAACGATTGGCTGGGGGGCATCGGCACTTGTTGGTTGTGAAGCTTGGATATCTGGTACGCTTGCCGATGTACCCAATTGTTGCTGCAAAACAAGTGTAAGGTATGATATTTAACAGATAAAATGAGAAGTCAAGAGGATACCTCTGAAGGTTTGTCAAAAGAAGTGGTGCTTGATATTGGAGGAATTGCCGATGACGATCCAGCAGCAGCTCTTACCCCCTGATGATTAATGTTAATACAGTTTGTGATCGGCATAAGTAGAAATAAACAAGGTTGTTACCTTGAATGCCTTGACCAAGGTTGTAGCAGCAGCCGATGGAGTGGCCCTGGTTGTAGCCAATTTGGACTTAGAGGTGATGGTCTTGGTACGGATCTTCTGGTGAGTCAAAGCAGTTAAAGTGGGGGCGTTGTAGCCGATTGGTGATATCGGGGAAACAGGCTGAAGATCGAAGGGTTTCCCACTTTTGCTCACAGATGGTGCTGGGTTGTTAACCTGTCATAAGAGAGTCAGTTACTGATATATGAAGGGAAAAGCAGAAGGGAGTTAAAAGAAACTTACTGCGTCGTTAGGGATGGCATATTCAGGGTCGATCATGTGCCGATATGTGTGAGCAGAAGTTGCAAACAGTTGTTCCTTCCACTCTCGCCACCATTGCTTATATGACTCGGTGATGAAGGATACTGGCGTCCAGGTGGATATATCAACATCTGTAGTATCGGCATCGGGGGAGAGTTGTACTACCTTGTTCCAATCTGTTCCACAGGTGATTGTTTCCCTGGGTTTGATCACATCGGCAAAGCAAAGTTTGATTGGCAGTTGCCCAAAAGCCAATTGACGGTATACTGCCGATGGGTTGTAAAATTCATACGTAATGTTGGTGTTTTTCCCGCTACCAAATGTATTTACTGGAATTGCCCTGGGAGTAATGATGGCCATCATGAGTTCCTTATCCTGATTCAGGGTGTCATCGGCAAAGTTGAAAAGAAGGTGGAATCTGTTTTCCTCGTCAATATAAGGTACCCAGGCCCTATGATCACGAGAAAGACCATTGTAGAAGCTTTGGAAGAATCTGCCGATCTGGTCTTCATTGGCCTCTGTTCCAGGAAGGACAATTATGGCTTCACCAAAATTGAGGGGTGAGCGTGTTGCCGATTCATCGTCCCCGAGCACATGGTCTTCAGCAATTTCTCGTGGGAATTGTTGGGCAAAAAAGTCCCATTGCAAACGTTTGTGCATATGGGCATTCAGCCACATGTTGATAAACCACCACGGGCCTCCTAGGTTGCCGATGGGTTCGCCAAGCAAAAGTTTCTGAGACACTTGATGAAGAAGATGATAAGTGGAGCTCAGAAGGTATCGGCCAAGAGGAAACCTTACACCATTAGCCAAAAGTTCAGCTGCGGGGAGGAAGGCGTTGGTTGGTCCTACTGATCGACCACAGAAGATAAATTTTTCTAACCACATATTCAAGAATGTGGCATATTCCCTCTGGTTAAGTGTCCCGGTCTTCTGGTATTCTTGAATGTATCCCGTCCAACCGCCGATGTTGCGGGTATTCACCCTATATTCAGGTTTTCTACCATAGATGGAGCCTTCATCGGCAGTTGAAATATCCAAGCCAGTGAGCATGTGGACATCAGCAAGTGTGGGAGTAGCTGGGCCATGTCCAAACATAAAAGTGTTTGTTGTGTCTGACCAGAAGTAAGCAGCTGCAATCATCATTGATTCATTCTTCTGCATATCGGCAATAGATAGCCTAATGCATTGGTCTAACTTCCGTTCTGCCCAGTATACTTGCATCGATCTATTAACCCTCAAGTACCAATCTTTCCACCCTTTGGTGGTTTTGGGCCAAGATCGGAATGTGTCTTTCCATAAATTCAGAGAGAAATTTTGGGCTCTAAAGGGGATTCTGTTAACTTCTGCATTAATCAGATCAGTTGGATCTGGGTTGCCCATTGGTCCTAGGCATTGGACATGCGGCTGATTGGTTGGAATAACTAATTTGTTGCGTAGTTCCTAAGTTTAAAGGATCCGGAGAACAAAAGAAAGGAAAAATCACCAACTGTATGGATTTGCAAAAACTAGGGGAATCAAAGTAAAAGGTAATGGAAGTGGAGCGAACCGCAGGGACGTCGAAGTTGATTGCCATTATCTTGAGGAAGATGGGGGCACGAGCCGGAGACTTGAGGTTAACGCTGGAGAAGAGTTCTTGTTGGTTGAGGTCGCGCAGTTGTTCATCGGAGTCGCCGTCGGAAAGAGAAAATGTCAAAGATTGGAGTCTAAGGGTAGAAGACGGGTGTTCCGGAGGAATCTATTTATAAGCCGCTTGGAGTAGGGGTATTTTGGACTTATCTCTATACCGCGCGCATGTAGGTCGAGGTGGTTCAGATGGATATGGTAACTGTTCGCATGATAATCAGGGGATTGTACAGATGAGTTGATGGCAAGTAATCATGACTTGGAAGAGATATTGGTACAGGATATTTTAATTCTGAAAATAACAGCATTATCATGTTAAGATCTTGCCGATGGGTTATTGTTTCGGTATCTTAACCATAATCAAGGCAAGAGTGGTTGGCGATTGTGCGATATTTACTGAAGTGCGTGAATCAGGATTAGATTTGATTGGATTGGATAACAGATCAAGTTTTGGCTTGGAGAATGAGTTATGGTAATCGGGCGAAAGCAAACGTTATCTGGAGTAAATTTCGGAGCATTAATGGTTTTATACTCCGAAATTGGGGGGCATGTGTTGACACCGTTTTTTGCACGTGTCAAAATGATCGGGGTGGACTAATCGGCAAGGGGAAAGTTACTGTATACTCTGATAGCCGATGAGAGCCAGCTTGTGAAGATGGTTGCCGATAGCTGGTGGTGGTCGATGGAAAGGTTGATTTAGACTCGGGCGTTGCCGATGAGGTTGGAGGTGTTATTGTCGATGCCGATGAAGGGAGGCTTGAAGACTACTGCCGATGAAACAGGGAGTATGCCGGTGAAGGAAGACTTGAAGACTACTGCCGATGAAACAGGGAGTATGCCGGTGAAGGAAGACTTGAAGACTACTGCCGATGAAACAGGGAGTATGCCGATGAAGGAAGACTTGAAGACTACTGCCGATGAAACAGGGAGTATGCCGATGGGAAGGAGGACGGTGAGATTTCCATCGTAATTGAGGCGGACAGGGAAATAGATAGGAGTTGATTTCCTTTTCTATATTTGTTAGAGTATGATTCATGTAAGAGTCACGTGTTTCCTTAGATATGGGCTTGGTGTCCTAGTTGTGTTTGGTTGTGTCTCTTTAGATCAGGGTATAAATATGGAGTGAGGGGCAATGTAATTGATATATCAATCAATATCAAAACCAATTTTTACTCCTATTTGCATCTACTTACTTTTCGGCGACTTCGTCAATTTGCATATTTTTCTTTTTCATGAGTTCTCATTGATTCGGCGAGTTGCATCGCTTCAGTGCGACCTTCGGCGATCCTCGAGTTCCGCGTGAGTACCTCTTGGCCGTGACTTCCGGGCGTATCGCTGTTGTCAGGACCAAAGTGCTCGTATCTTCATCCTTGTCGATTAACAGGTCAAATCGACTGGCACGCCTTGGATATCGATTCGGGTATTAGCCCTTTGTGTTTGCAGATCCACTTTTGCGTCAACAAAGGTGAAGCTCATGGGTATGGCCATGGGTGGTTGGGGCAAATGGTTGGGGACTTCGGGGATGTGCTCACCATGCCTCGGGGAAGCTCCATCTATAGCAGTTCGGACCAGAACGCCTTGTGGTGGGCGATCGACGTCGGGCTTGCTCCATGGCTCGAGGAAGAAGATGACGAAGCTTGGGGCCGTCTCCTCCAACTCCGACAAGGCAATGGCGCGGTGGAGGTGCAGCAGCTCACCGGCGATGCTCTCCTGCCGTCAGTGCCAGTCCTAGGATTTTAAGGGCCCTCCGGTGATCTCGTCGCAACAACCCCTCTTGACCATGTATAAAATCTTATAATATATATGCGCTAATTTTACTTGCAAAACGAAAGCAAATTCAATAACATATTTTTAATTTAACATGTCTGATAATTATCGAGGAACAATGTAGATTAGGCAATATATTTGTAGATGTATGATAATTATCGAGGAACAATGTAGATTAAAAAAAATTATATTCATTTTCTTTTCTCACCCATGACAAATGTTTCTTAGGTAACATTCTAAAATTCTAACACCTAAATTAGAAGAAAAATATGACTATATGGGTACAAAGTACTAGAAGTCTGAAATACTATATAAATAATTAATTTAGATTAAAAATAAAAAGAAAAAAATACCTTGGGCCTAAACAACTGATCCGTGATCGCAATTCATAATAAGCCAAGAATCAAGATGCCGTTGTTGTGGAGCCCTGCCTGGTCTCCATCCTCGTGTGCCGTGTCCGTGTCTCTGGTAGTCTAGCTCTTCGCGGCGGCGCGGCTCGCCAGCTCCGCGTGTGTAAGGCGCACGTCGCGAACTCACGATCAGAGTGTGCTGTGTGCAGCGTGACTCCTCGCCTCCTCTCTACCCGAGGGCCGTGGGAAAGGAAACTAGAAAAGAAATACCGATGTTGTCTTTTTAGGCCGCCTGACCAATTCTATGTCTCTCTTCTTATTAGTTTGCTAATACCTAATGGACTATAGGCCCTGGGAGTTATATACCTAGGCTTGAGTCCCTCCTCTACTTGGGCCCTCGGCCGTCGCACCTCATGCCCTACCCCTAGGGCCGGCACTGCCTGCCGTGGGGTGGCCTCCTCCTCATTCCTTCCCCTTCTCTTCCTTCTTCTTCCTCTTCTCCTCTCCTTCTCCCTTCTCTCTTCTCTGTTTCTAGCTTCTCTGGATACTGAACGTGAATGAGAAATGGGGAGGGAGAGAGAGAGGGCTGGTGCCTTTGTGTGTGTGCGTGGGCTGATGAGTGGGGCCGGGTGGTGTGTGTGCGTGACAACACAACACCGTGCATGTTACAGGTGTCGCTGCGATCTGACGGATAGTCCGCCAGAGTGTTGGACGGTCCGCCGGTGCCCGACCGTGTCTGACACACTCACTGGCTTTGCAAGGGTTTTGACGGACACTTTGCCATGATGGTGGACAATCCGTCAGTGCATGGGTTGGCTAAGGTTATTCTAAGTCTGTGAGATATCCTGGCGGATAGTCCGGTGGTGATGTCGGATGATCCACCAAGTCGGGCAGTGTTCGGCCTTGGCTGGGCTAAACACATGTTAATTTCCAATTTTTGATGTACTTGATGTTCTAGATGCTTATGATAAATTGTAGCGGTTTTTGGGTCGTGACAGTTTTGGTTTGTTCATTGGTTTTAAGGGACCTCGTTCTTCTTTGTGGCCAATTCAGGTTTATTTGAAAGGTAGGTTTTAGCTGTCAAATGCAACGTGGTGAACAGCATCGACCTCGCCTACATTCGTTGCAGTTCTCAGCTCGGTAACTGGACAGTGGACACCATAATTTCGGAAATGAGACTGATGGCCGGTCCCGGGTACCATTGTTGCATTTCAGCCAACGGATGTTTCGATGCTGCATCTAATGAATTGCTTGTAATCGTTTGGATTGATGTTATAAATCGGAAAAAAAAATCATTAGGGATGGTCCTCACCAAAACACGGTGCGGATGTGCAGCTGACATGGGGACCCTAGGGCATCTGATTTACCATGTGTACGGTTAAAATAATATGGTGGCCCACATTTCAGCCATGTCCTGGTAGGGATGGTCCTCACTCAATTTTTCCCCATAAATCAGGCCTTGATCTGCTATCCTCTTAGGCTCCGTTCGGCTTACCCCATATTCGGCTTATTTTTTAGCCGAAACAATGTTTTTCTCTCACAACAATTTAGCCAGAACAGTGTTTTTCAGTCAGTTTCAGCCAAGATTCAGACCAGCAAACGGGCCTTAGGGTTGATGTGCCCACCTCCATAGTCAAATGGTACGTTGAAAAATAAAAAAAACCCACAAATGACATGGCATAGGCTTGAAAAATAAAAAAACCACAAATGACATGGCATAGGGTGCCATAGGATCATTGTGGCTACAAAATATGGAGTAGAGAATGGTTGTTTACGCTTTTCAATAGTACTTCCTCCATTCCAAATTATAAGTCGCTTTGACTTTTTTGTTCAATAATTTTGCTATATATATATATATATATATATATTCTGTAGCTGGCCGTAGAATAAGTTATTCTGTGGCCACTTTGAGTTACAATAATTACTATACTAATTTATGAGATTATGGTAACTCTCTCATAAGCAATTTACTATAACATTATGGTAAGTATCTTCTTGAATTATAGTAACTCATGTATCGTAAATGTGTATTGTCATTATCGTAAATTGGTACAAATATTATCGTAAAATAAAGTGGCTATAGAATAAGTTATTCTATGGCCAGTTGCAGATTAGCCTTACCGTATATATATGAATATAAAAAAAGTCAAAGCGAGTTATAATTTGGAACAGAGGGAGTAGCATGCAAATATGTAATGAAGATTGGAAAGCAATGAATGCAAGTTCGTTTTTGTGTCCTTGAATTAGCCAGGATCCTTTTCCCATGACTGGAAGGAATTGAACTCGTCTTGAATGGTAGTTTGAGCGATTCGTCGTGGAGACCAACGATAGCTGTCGTCATTGGGCCCCCTCCAGGGAGCCTAGCTAGAACACGACTAATCACACAATCTAAAAGGAAAACGTCTCATAGTACGCTACCACGCTCTATCGTCATTGCGATGCGGAAGTAGTCTCTGAAACCTTCTGCTGTGGCACGCGCTCAAACCTGACGAACGCACATCTGTTTCGTCGATCGATTCGGACTAGGCTCGTCGTTGCCTCCGCCAACGCGGACGATAGAATTAGTCATAGAAGAAGCCTAATTGTACTCCTCCTATGTGTGTTTTTGGACTCTTGATAACAGAGCAAGCCTTCATGCATATATATGTATAAGTACCGGATCACGAATGGCACATGCATCTGATCACAGCAAAGGAAAACATGGCATTCTTCTTCTCTACTTCATCACGCGTCCCTCCTGTAGCTTGGGCCCTCGTACTTAGCTTCTGCATTCTGTTCTTGGGAGCACACGCAACCTCTCGCTCGGTAAATAGCGTGTGGTATATATACTAGCTGGTAGATTTATTTGATGACATGCTAATTAAGAATAATTTGTTCCTAAAGTATATATAATTTGTAACATGTAATTTTTGCAGCTGTATATCGTGTACCTAGGAGATGTGAAACATGAGCACCCCAACGATGTCGTCGCTTCGCACCATGATCTACTCAGCAATGTTCTTGGAAGGCACGTGTGTGTGTGTGTGTGTGTGTGGTGTGTGTGTGTATATATATATATATATATATATATATATATATATATATATATATATATATATATATATATATTCTCTAGCTCGGTTTATATATTCTGCCCACGTACCATACAATATTTGTTTAGGCGATGAATTTATGCGTATGTTACTTTCAGTATGGAAGATTCTTTGGCCTCCATGGTTCACAACTACAAGCATGGCTTCTCAGGCTTCGCAGCGATGCTCACTGAAGACGAAGCTAAACAAGTAGCAGGTGAGGACTTCAACTTGCGATTGCTAGCTGAATTTTCTCCACAGCTGCAGTAGTCTATAATCTATATATATTGAGGAAACTAATTATAATATAACCACGCCGCACCTTGTGGCTTAATTTGTTAACTCTATCTATAGGGTTTCCAGAAGTCATCAGTGTGGAACCTAGCACAACCTACACGACGACAACCACTCACAGCTGGGATTTCCTTGATCTGAGCTACCAAACGCCCAGCGACGACTTGCTCCAGAAAGGCAGATATGGAGAGGACATTATCATCGGGGTTGTTGACACAGGTCCGCTCCGTACGCAATCTCACTCTAATCTGACACGCATTTCTTCACTGTCTGTCTCTAAAAAAACCTAACTTGCTGCTTCAGGTATCTGGCCGGAGTCAAGAAGCTTCAGCGACGAAGGATACCCGCCGGTGCCGTCGCGGTGGAAAGGCGTGTGCCAGGTCGGAGAGGTCTGGGGCACCAACAACTGCAGCCGCAAGATCATCGGGGCACGCTTCTACGACGCCGGAATCGACAGGGAAACCCTCCACAGGAACGAGTACCTCTCGGCCCGGGACGCCAACGGCCACGGCACGCACACGGCGTCCACCGCGGCGGGCTCCGCCGTGGACGCGGCCAGCTTCCACGGCCTCGCGGCGGGCGTCGCGCGCGGCGGCGCGCCGCACGCCCGCATCGCCGTGTACAAATCCCTCTGGCTCAACGAGAACGGCCGTAGCAGGGGCAGCGACGCGACGGTGCTCGCGGCCATCGACGACGCGATACACGACGGGGTGGACGTGCTCTCGCTGTCCCTCGGTGCCGTCGGTTTCCAGGGCTCGTTCGCCGCCCTGCACGCGGTTCAGAAGGGGATCACCGTCGTGTACTCTGGCATGAACGACGGTCCAAGGCCGCAGACCGTCGGGAATACTGCCCCGTGGGTCATCACCGTGGCCGCGAGTACGATTGATCGCTCGTTTCCAACCGCCATTACGATGGGCAACAAGCATCAGATATTGGTAGGTTAGGTACAACCGAATAGTACAAATTTAGCAGGAATATAAGTGATTAGTCATCTACGAAGTACGAACTCATCCTGACCGACATCTACCAATTTTGCAGGGACAATCTCTCTACTACCAAGAGAAGAACTCACCCAGGAGCAGTTTCAGAAGCCTTGCCTTTGGAGGCCTGTACGTTATTAAGCCACTAGTTTCACTTCATTTTAATTCGACCCAGCTAAAAGTTTTCCGACAGTCTAGTACATCACACACGTCTTGAATCGAAGCTGAGCAGTTAATTTTTGCTTTCTGTGGTTAGCTGCACGGCGGAAACTCTCAACGGTACGGATCTGAAAGGGAAGACTGCCCTGTGCTTTCCATTATCAGACAACCAAAGAGCGCTAGTCCCGGTCCAGCAATTCCAAAACGCGACGCAAAACGTCCTGGATGCCGGGGGCTCGGGTCTTGTTTTCGCTCAATACACGACCAATCTTCTAGATGTCACAGAAAACTGCGGAGGAATTCCTTGTGTTCTTGTGGACATTGACACTGGGTACAAGATTCTACGATACATCAGAACCGCGAGGTACAACTATGCAACTTCTTGATTCATTCTTGTTCTTTAAAATGAATCAAACCCTCTTCCTCTCTTGCATGAATTATATTTCTGATTGTTTATTTAAACTTTTAATAAGCAGCTCTCCGGTGGCAAAGATTGAACCATCGCGCAGCGTTACAAGTAAAGAGTTACTGGCTCCCAAAGTGGCTGCCTTCTCCTCCAGAGGTCCAGCCATCGACTACGCTGATGTTATCAAGGTACCTACCATTGTAGCACTAGGCAGTAGGCACTAGGCACACTACTACAAGCCATGACAAATCACGTATCTAACTCCACTGTTGCTTCCCCAACAGCCTGACATAGCTGCACCTGGAGCTAGCATCTTAGCAGCAGTGGGAGACTCCTACATGCTTATGTCGGGGACATCAATGGCCGCTCCACACGTCTCGGGCATAGTTGCACTGCTGAAAGCTCTGCACCCAGATTGGTCTCCTGCTGCGCTGAAATCTGCCATTGTCACCACTGGTAATTAGCACAACAATTAATCTACCAATAACTTGCACAAATTATATATGAAAACATGACTAGTCAACGACTAGGCGCAGCATTACAATTGCTTTACCTCTATTTCTTTTTGCATGGTGAAGCATCTGTAACTGATGAACACGGCATGCCAATACTGGCTGAAGGGTTGCCTAGGAAGATTGCTGACCCATTTGACTATGGAGGTGGCCACATTAACCCTAACAGAGCAGCAGATCCTGGCTTGATTTATGACATCAATCCAAACGATTACAACCAATTCTTTCGCTGCAGCATCGAAACATCCATTAGCTGCAATGCAACATCGGTACCCGGGTATCTCTTAAACCTGCCTTCTGTCTCGGTACCAAATCTTAGGTATCCAGTTACCGTGCCGAGAACTGTCACAAATGTCGGCGAGGTCGATGCAGTTTACCACGTTGCGGTTGAGAGCCCTGCTGGAGTCAAGATCGAAGTTGAGCCATCGGTTCTTGTGTTCAACGCTGCAAACAAGGTTCTTACATTTCAGATCAAGTTATCACCTATGTGGAGGTTACAAGGGGATTACACGTTTGGCAGCCTTACGTGGTACAATGATCATAGGACAGTAAGAATTCCAGTTGCAGCCCGGATCACGATTCATGATTTCTTTGCAGATGTTTGATAAGAAATCAAGGTGAAACATGGAGGCAAATAAATCTAATACCCTTTAATCTTTGGAGTCAATATCATGCTAGGTGTTCCTTGCACTATTCAGGGGGAGAAAAAGAGATGCCATGTTCTACCATGCATGGTTTTACTTGTATGGTCGTAAGTACTAGTTGGTATATATATATATATATATATATATATATATATATATATATATATATATATATACTGCATCCTAATAAAGGTGAATAAAATTTGTGGTTATCAGTTAACCATATAACTTTTCATGATGCAGTAGTTTTGTACAAATGCTTATACATGTATATATTCTGTAATCAGCTATAATAATATAAGAGATTTTAAGTTTCCTTTACATCAATCCCAGGGAGAAATATATGTTAGTACAATTTATGGTGGACGTCTTTCATATTTCTTTTGTTCTCCAAAATATGGATGATAATAACTAATGAGAACCCTAAGACTAATTTTTTACCATTGAGTGTTGTTATCATGGTCGGTAAGATGTATGGTAGGAGAACACGCCCAGACATGTTAGTGGGCTGATTAATTAGGGAGGAGGCTCAGGCCTAGCTGTTATATATTAGATCTAAAAAGGATTAGTAGGGGATTTGGACTCTTATTGATAAATAGGCCCAAAGCCCATTAGCATTCTTGTAAACCCCTATATATGGAGGAATGTAGCAAAAGAAGACAAGCAAGTTTAAGGTTAATCCCTTATCTCTTCTCCTCCGACATTCTCTACAAGCGCTGCCTCCTTCTCTCCTCTCTCTGTGCCACCTTCCTCCCACTCTCCTACACCGTCGCCGCTGCCCCTGCCCTAGTCACAACTGCAGCCTCTACTGCCCCCTGTCCAGCCCCAACTGCCTGTTGATATTTCTTATGTCTACCGGATATTTCCGCATGCACACTGAAAATATTGAAGTAGCACTTCGCTCGAGAGTACTCTGAATGTCGTATTTATAATTCCCATAGGAAGGCTAAGATGATTGATAAATAGGATTCCTTATGACTAAGTCCTCAAGCAATTGCACGACTTTAGTCGGGGGTAAACGATTGGCGCGCGTTATGATCACTATAGAAGATAGCTAGATAAAAGAGTAGACAGCGTAGCTAGTGGGAGAGAGAGTGAGTAAAAAAAGAGTCCTATGTAACTTCTACTTATCAAGCACAACTTAACTATATACTTAGCAACTTAGCTAAACCAAGAAAGAGAAGAGTTCTCAAGCACTTCGGGGCGCACCCTGATCTAGTCTTCCGTTTCACGGGTAAACTGGACAAGGAATACAATGAGCCCTAAGCTTTAAGAACTAAACCTATCGTAATGGAATATAGAGGATGGACAGGGCTGTCACCACCTGCCAACCTACCACTAACTATCCGAAGCCCTAGCCGTATTCACAGGCAAGTTATAGCCTAAGCACCATGTTTAATCTATGAACTCACCACTTTGATCCTAGCTCTGATGAAATGAGATCAAAGCAACCTAACTAGACGGTGGAACCCATGCAAGATACCACACTAACAGGGTATTATGCTAGCTAAGCTTGTAACAAACATCCAAAGCACACTTAGCTAAGTAGTAAGCTTGAATGAAATACTTAAATAAAGTAGAAGTATATTCCAAATAGAGTAAGTGTACAAAAGAGGAAAGGTACAAAAGGGCTATACCCGACTTTGAAGAGTTCTTCCAGACTCCAAGCAGAGATGTTACTCTAACTCTATCTCCCACTACTTGCCTAGCTACTATGGAATGGACTAAAGTAACTAGAGCTCCCTCCCTTGAGTTTGAGTGATCTTCAGTGATGCTTTACCCATAGCTCAACACACCTATTTATAGTGTATAGGAGTAAAGGGGGTACTTGTAGGAGATGGAGGGTTCTACCAATGATGCCAGAGATATACCAATGGCTCCATCTGAAAAAAATATTTTTCTAGTACCTCTCGTGTGCATCATCCTAACTACATAATAAAATTTGTATGTGGAGAGCTTTCTCCCACAGAGAGCCCATATATATGTGAATTCTATGTAAAATAAGTGGCCACAAACATGAAATCAAAGAAATGGTGCAGAGCTCAGGCTTCTACAAACATGTGCCACGCCATGGATATCTCAGGCTACCGTGCATGGGCCCTTTTATAGCCACGAGCAGCGGTGGTAGGTGAGAGGAACAGTGGAGAATCGGTGGCAGGTGAGAGCAATGGTCGAGATTTTCAGCCGATGCTACAAGCGGTTCTTTAAGTGAACCACCAGTGTAAAACAAATACACTCATGGTTTTCGTTACGCAAACCGCTAGCAGTGTAAATGTATCTACACTAGTGCTTGCATAACGAAAATTGCCAGTGTAAATACACTATTAATACTGGAGTAAAACCGCCAGTGTAAAGTCATTTACACCGGTGATTCTTTGCCTGGGGCCATAGATTTTACACTAGTAGTGGTCCTGCTCCTTATGAACTACCAATGAAAAAATGGCACCATCAAGAGAAATCATTTCTGAACTAGTGTGTGTGGTTGGTCTGCCATGTTCAGAATGTGTAATAGGTCTCTATTGTCTGATATATGGCTCTGTGTCTACATAAGATGGTCTCGATCTAGGTACCCCTGTCTCACTATTAGAAATATTCACTTCTATGATGAAAATCATAATGACGAATCCGTGATCGTCATAGAAGTTTTTATGACGAATATTTTTGTTTCGTCATAGATCAGTGGTGACGATCCTGCAACCCTCCCTTTCCATGATGAAATCAGGCATTGTCACAAAAAAACATCATAGAAGAGCACAGAGTTTCATCACAGATCACTCACGCGACTCATCTATGACGATCTCTTTTAAAACTATGACGAACAAGGCTTCGTCATTGAACTAATTACACATCTGTGACGAATAGTATTCGACCTGTAACGAACGGCTTCATCATAGATCTCCACACGGTACTTTCTCCATCCGACATTTACCTGTGGGACCTGCAGTTACTCATCCGTGACGCTTGCAATTCGTCATAAAAGTCTCTGCTCGGTCCTTTCTTCGTCCGACATGTACCTATGGGACCCTTCAACATCTGACCTATGAGACCCGATGACTTACGTGTCACGTGTACCCGTGGGACCATTCTCCATCTCCATCCAACCTGTGGGACCCGACGGCTTGCGTGTCACGTGTACCTGTGGAACCATCTGACCTTTGGAACCCGACGACTCACGTGTCATGTGTACCTGTGGGACCATTCTCCATCTCCATCCGACCTATGGGACCTGAAGGCTCACGTGTCATGTGTACCTGTGGGACCATTCTCGATATCCATCCAACCTATGGCACCAGACGGCTTGTGTGTCACTTGTAACTTTTGTGCCGCCGGGGTCTAATAAATTAAAAAAACCTCAATGCCTAGGAGTCAAACCTGGGACCGGAGGAAGAAATGCACGCTCTTTACCATTGCGCTAGATGCCTGGTTGTATTGACATGTCTTTGGAGTCATTATTGTATTATATTCTCTGTGTGAATGCCCTACAAGTTGACCTATATTGGATATTTCTCCTTCAAGTGGGCACAAATCTGTGCCCATTTGACTAGCGGCGGCGGCGGCGGCGGAGGATCCCCAGTGTGCTGTGGTGGCTCCAGCGTCCTTTTGGAGGCTAGACGGTGGGGCTTGTCGGTGGAGTGCGGCTGCATTGGCATCCATGTCTGTTGTGTGCTGTGGCAGAGGCGACAGATCTAATCAGCTGGTCTCCTTTCTTGCCTTTTCCTGTTTGCTTCACTGTTTTGGTCTTTGCTTGAACATGAGGTATCCAAGAAACATTGTAGCATTACAGATCTGGTTAGGCCAATGCTGATAAAATAACTAGGAGGTGGCGCTGGTTGGTTTTCTGTTGGTGCCTTGGTTTTCTGCATATGTTCAGTGTTCGTATTGTAAATGCCTGTGTGCAACTAGGCCTGTTAATTGTCAAGTGCTTGCTTGATTATACCTATATGTCTAGGTAAACGTATAGGCCCTTCGATTCTGCCTTAAACTATTTTTTTGTGTCTAGTGCTTGCTTGATTCTACATTTCTGTTTCGTATGCTCCAGTGCCACCAGTGAGTCCTTATGGTATTTTGAACTTGTAACATATCTAAGGACATATTTTTGTGCCATTGATGTCTACATGGCTGTTGGATGTATTAGGATGCAGCTCATATGTTTGCTTTCTGTGTCTTCTCCTTCTTGACAACCAAGTTATCCACCATTTGGTTCCAAACAAGAGGAAGGCATCAAAAGCAAATCAATGCTTTGTGTCCATCATTCACATCACTAAGGCCATTAATGTTTAAGCTGCACATGTTGCTACTGATGCCAATGATGATCACTACCACTTGTTCACTGACATTCTACTTGTGAAAACTGAGGAAGCTCAATTAACTGCTGAAATTGTAATGGTTATAGCTCCATTAACTGCTACTCTAGTTTGAGTTATATATATCTATGTGGTGCTACTCTAAATTTACATGAGGTCGTACTATGAAAATTGTTAATGGCTGTTAAAGTTACACTTTGGTATGAGTTATGGACTTCACTGATGGATCTTTGTTGGATTATTTTCCTCTTTAGAGATCACTGAGGAAGCTCTCATCGTACTACACACTAACGAAATGGAGGAGGCCTCAAAAAGAGGAATGCACTGGCCAACCTCACGGAGGATATCATTTTTGAGATCCTACGCCGCCTCCGCGCTTGCTCCTTGTTTTGCTACAAATGTATCTGTCACTCCTGAAAAAACCTCATCTCAGACCCCAACAACCATAATAAGCTACCCTAGACTGTGGTCGGCTTCTTCTATGACAGTGTGGATGGCAATCAAAACTTCACCAGCCTTGTCCGTGGTGTACGCCCCCGCTCCTTAGAACTTTTGCCCTTCAACATTGAAAATGTAGCTGTCTTAGATTGCTGCAATGGCCTCATCCAATGCTAGTGCCTTTGGGCTGATGGATACCACTATGTCGTCTGCAATGCAATGACCCAGAAGTTTAAAATCCTATCGCCTAGTGTCGATGTTTTGAGTAAACACCAACTAGTAAATTTGTATTTGTTGCGCGTTAGGCCCGGATGGTGTACTAAAGGACGCAAGGTTTATACTGGTATGGGTAGAATGTCCCTACATCTAGTTTGATGATGCTCGTGTTATTAGCACCGAAAAAGGTTCGTAGTAGGGGGTACAAACGGTTGAGAGATGGACAGGTCCCAAGTCTCTGATGGAAAGGTCAAAAGGATGCCAAGAGCTCGGTTGCTGCTTGGCTGTGTGTTGTGTGATGTATGAAATCAATCCATCCCCTTATTGGGGTGTCCTGCCCTCCCTTTTATAGACAAAGGGGGAGCATAGATTACAGATGGGAGAAAGAGTAAAAAACCAGAGGTAGAGAAGGTCCTTCAAAGGTGTCGGGTTTTCCTTTTCCCTTGAGCCTGCCCTGCTGACATGGCAGACAGTGCCAGGGATAGCACGTTCATTGATCCTGATAGGGCCATGCTCTGGCTTCATTCAGCAAGTGATCACGTCCCATCCTACTCCGGTAGACGGTGCGGCGTGCCAGGGTCCCGAGCCGTGACCCAACGGGGAGGAGACGGGGAAGTCACCATACGTCTATTACTGTAGATGGTGTGAGTTCCCTCCTGGATTGTAGTGGTTGTCGTATGCTTATGTTAGGGCCCACGTCCGTGGGCTGATGGCGGCGCCCACAACACTATAAGGCAAAAGTCGGTGCCTACAACACTGTTTGGGCTCTGTCATGCCTGGAAGGGCTTAAAGCACCCGTCCCATCATATCCTGATGGTACTTTCCCATAGGCATACAGGGTATGGTCCTCGGTACTGTGGTTGACCTGAGTGTCCTATCTTACCCTATGCTCATCATTTATGAAGGAGCAGGGTGTAGACGCCCGGGACGTCAGGCGAAGCGAAGCCTGCCCTTGGACATCGGGCGAGGCGGAGCCAGCCCTCAGACGTCGGGCGAGGCGAAGCCAGTCCCTAGACATTGGGCAAGGCAGAGCTAGTCCCCAGACGTTGGGCAAGGCGGAGTTAGTCCTTGGACATCGAGCGAGACAGAGCCTGCCCTCGGACGTCGGACAAGGCCAAGTTAGCCCCGGGATGTCGGGCGAGGCAGAGCCTGTCCCGAGACGTCGGGCGAGGCGAAGCCAGCCCTCAGACATTGGGCGAGGCAGAGCTAGTCCTTGGATGTCGGGCGAGGTGGAGCCAAACCTCGGTCGTCGAGCGAGGCGGAGTCCAGCCCTCATGGGTCAGGCGCAGTGGAGTTTGGCCCTAGACATCGGACGAGGCGGAGTTAGCCCTAGGACATTGGTCAAGGCGGAGCCTGTCCCGGGACATCAGGCGAGGTGGAGCCAGCCCTCAGCCGCCGGGTGAGGCGGAGCCAGTCCTTGGACGTCGGGTGAGGCGGAGCCTGCCCTCGGTCATCGGGCGAGGTGGAGTCCAGCCCTCAAGGTTCAGGCGAGGCGACGCCAACCCTTAGGGGTAGGGTGAGGCGCAGCCACTCTTCGGTCGTATGGGCAAGAAGTGTAGATGCGCTCTCGTCTATTCGGAAGCATCAACGTTTGATGGTTATTAGTTCCACCTCTTTGGGTACCCCAGTATTTGGTCCCCGACACCTAGCACCCATGATGTTGGCCATGCTGTTGGTGGGGCTCGCTTGGCGTTCGATCCGATAGCCTCCTCGCACTTCCAAGTGGTTGAATATGTGGATGTCAACGCTGTGTGCGTAGGTGTGGAGATCTACTCATCTCAAATTGCAGCATGGATATATAAGGAATCTGAATGGGCTGAGCATACTGATGTGATATTTTACAGACAACTAAGTGTATTTCTTAACGGTTATCTACACATTATGGGGTGCTCTAGGGAGTACCCTATGATACTTGCTGTGGATATGGAGGGAAACACGTGGAGGAAAATTGATGGGCCTAGTGGTCTTCAACACTCCATGCATCAAGCTCAGGGTCACTTGTGTGTATGTACTATTGGTGGTCCCAATTATTCCAAGCTTTCAATCTAGATCCTTGAATACTATGGTACTGATAATTGGACATTGAAGCATATGGTCACCACGCGGATCCTATTTGGAAGGATTAATATTAGATTTGGTTTCCCTGATTTTGTTGACAAGGACATAGTGATTACAGTTCACCTAGAATGGAATTTGATTTTCTTTGCTGGGGAGGATGGAACAATCATCACATATGACATGGACCGCATAAGTGTTCGTGTCATCCCTACCCATGTCTTTCGGTATGGTAGACGTACCATTAAAAAAGAATTTATCTACAGACCATTCTATCTTCCTTATGTTCCCTTGTTCTTAGATTCATTAGCAGAGCAGTAAATAAAGCTGCATTTAATGTATCTCTCTGTCATGCATTTTAAATGGACCAATGTTGTTTGCTTGTCTATGGACATGTTAATTTCCTCAATGATGGATGTTATCATTATTTTAGCTGAACTAGTGTGCCATCTTTGTTTTGTTTGCAAATTGAATTATTTGTTTGGCGCGCACATGTGTTACGGTGGTGTTACAGCTCTTGTTGCCCTTTCATCTGTTAATTCAGCTGTAGTAGAATACTTATATTGATTTCTAATTTCATGGGTACATGGGGTATGCTGATGAGGGCACTCCAAAATACACAAAAATGACACTTCAAAAGCACTACAATGCACCTGCCATATTGTACTACTAGGCTATGCTACTATTAAATTAGCCAAACGTAAAATCATAATCGACACAGTAACAAGCATCATAGGAAGATGAGGAAAACTACGAAGGATATTGTCAGATGCGTTCAAATGTACAGAGGTCGGACTTTCTTATGTGTGCAATAATATTTCAACACCAATGGCTCCTCTGCTCTACTAGACTGAGATGAGACTTGTGGTCAGACTTTCTTATGTGTGCATTAACATTTCAAGACCAATGGTTCCTCTGCTCTGCATTAGATTAAGGCGAGACTTGCTCCTCGCTACAAGGTTCTTTCAAGTTCAACAAATTTTATCAAAGACATGAGTTGGCTTCAACAGAGATCAAAGGCACTCATGAATGTTTAGCATATTATAGATCAAATCAAAGATAACTAGAAAGAAATCTACAGCGAATAGCAATCAACAGGGGCTACAAACTAGCTACAAAATGACCAAAGGACCTGAGCTACACCACGCTCAACATAGTTTAACAACCCACCTAAGGCCTTGTTTAGATGTGCATGTATTCATCTCAATCCACATGTATTGAAGTGGATTGGAGTTGAATTAAACTAAATTCAATTCCATTCCACTCCAACACATGTGGATTGAAGTGGATACACATGCATCCAACCAAGGATGTCCATGTATTCATCTCAATCCACATGTGTTGAAGTAGAATTAAACTAAATTCCATTCCATTCCACTCCAACACATGTGAATTGATGTGGATACACATGCATCCAAACAAGGCCTGATACAAAGTTAAACAAAAGTTAACACCAACATGCAAATAAGAGTTCACATATTTTGCTAGGGCATCCCATAGATCAAACTTATTCATGACTACTAATACTACTGATATGTCCCATAGATCAAGGGTTGAGGTTGGCATGCAGGATCTCATCCATGTCCACCTTCTGTATGACGGTGTTGGCGGCCGACTCAAAACTCTCGATCAGATAGGCAATGTCATCGTCCGTCGAACGCGGCGGAAAACCCTGCTCCGCCACTCCGAGGTTCACCGTTGTGCCAATCTAAAGCTAGGTAGCAGCCAACATCGTGGCAGCCCCCTAATGAATAGCTTCGGTCACCATGGCTCGAAGGCGGGTTGGCAGGGCCCGGAGGTGCTCCTCTATGGTGAACAGATTATCCATGTTTCCATCGGGGAAGGCTGCGTTATAGGCGACTAGCATGGACTGCTGCAGGGTGACGACCCACATGCTCAGTACCATAGTAAGGTTCATCATGTGTTGGGCCTGCTCATTGGCGATCACCAATTTGCCCCGCGCCTAGGAGACTAGATTCTTGGAAGCTTGAAGTGCATCGCGCATGGCGTCCAGGTCACTGCGCAACATCTCAGCATTTAGCCTAGTCGATGACAAAACCACTTGGACCTTATGGTAATCCTTCAATAATTAACGGTAGTCTACGTTGTCTGAGGATTCACACTCTTTTGAGGATTCGCCCACTTCAGAACTAGAGGGCTATGTAGGGACAGATGGGATCGGTGGCGGCAAGCGGCGACAGGACGACTCTCCAGCACCACCGGGGGAAATCCCCATGATCAGGGGTGGTGTCGCCATGGAGAAAGCGCTGCATAATGCAAGCCAAGTTCAAGCTCATATAGGATAAGGGGGAGAGCGATCTGATTGAGAAGGTAAATGACTTTTACCGAACTGACCAGCGTAGCCTGGCATGGAATCATGGGTGGCTGCCTCCATCGGGGAATGCCTTGCGGGGCCACTTTCCGAGCACGACCGCGGATGAAGAACCCAACAAGGCTTGGGATGCTGTCATGCCCACGATCCCTGTTGAGATAGTAGGTAAATTCCAAATACTAGTTAAATTAAACAGCATGAACATAAATACTAGTGTGAGCATTGCTCGCGTACTCTGGTTAAATGAACATAAACAACATGAAGAGCGGTGATGATCCACCTCTAAAGGGGGAGCTGGCAGGTTAGAAAGCAGGCCGATGTGAGATCCATCTGTTGGTGGAGGATTGCTGGCGTTAAAGTCATCCGGGGACTCCACATCGACAGACAACCTCGTTCGCTCCGCCATGGTCTTGGTAGGAGGCGCCGGCAGCATAGTAGAGTGGAAGGCAAAAGCTTTGGGATGGAATTTGGAGCTCTAGAGAGAGGAGGCAGCAGGTGTAACCTTCATTCTTGCCCCTTGTCTCTGCTGCTATAGTTTGGGGGTCGTCGACCACCCCACGACTGAGATGTTTGTGTGCGTGGTCGGTGGGGCTTCGCCCCATCACGTCAATGCGATGGGCCGAGAGGTGATGTCCCCTACTACAATAATCTACTGACGCCACCCACACATGTGCGCCTACATGGGAATGCAGGAGCACGTCATCCAGTTAGTCAAGATTTCAGATGGCCGGACCTTGTGTGATCCTATAAAGTATAAAATTTCTGAATAAAAATAATCCTTGATGCATGGTTCTTGCAAGTTCAACAAATCTTATCGAATACACGAAAATGAGATGAGTTGGGTTCAACACTGATCAAAGCCACTCATGACTGCTACTACTACTACTACTGATACAAATGTTGTGACCGAATCCACTCTGTAGGCAATAGTTTTACTCATAGCCCTATATTGTATAGTGTCTAACGAGATCAAATGTGCCATATTTTGGACTATCTTGCGAGCACAGTAAAATATGAGAGTGAAGCAAACGCGTTAGGAAAGCTGAACACAAGAAGTGATTCGAGAAAAGGAGCTTTTGAAACACTTGAGACTTGAATGCCTGGTGCGGTTGTGATATGTCTTTTCTGTACTTATTTGATTCCAATCCAAGCAGTCATAGCACTTGAGGGGTAGACTGAAGGCATGTCTGGCTCGATCAAATTTACAATGCTCGAACCACCACAAGAGCTCTAGGGCAAGGCAAGATAAAGATTTTTTTCCAACTGGTGTGCTTTGCCTTGGGTACCGTTGCGCTCCCTGGGGAATCGCAACCTATCATACCACAGAAGGCATGTTCGATCGGAGATGTAGGAGCATTGATGTTCCGAACCATACACTGATCAAAACAGAGGATGTCTCCTCCATTTACGCTGATGAGATGGCGTGTGTGGGGGACCTGGATTTCTCGATGCCGAAGTTTACCTAAACCGAGTGTCATCCACTTGATCAACTCAAGTTAAGTAGACCACATCGAGAGACCCCTAGGAGCGCATGTAGCAACTCCTCTTCAGGACCTTTGTGCTGAGTTACACACACATTTCTAGTACAATGCAAACCAGACAACTTAATCACATAACATGGTATAGAATTTAGTAGCATAATTCCTAAGTCATTATTAATTACAAGACAAAGCATACATTGATTAGTGAAATTACACCTAGTAGTCATGGCTAAGGTTATCTTTATATCTACTCATAAGGGATATTACTAAGGAAGATTAAGAACAGAGCTTGTTCTTCCTTCATAACCGGACCCTACTTGCACCTATATTTGGGGAGTGGACTACAAAGGACTTAACGGGAGTGTCACATCCGCGATCTACCATATGACCTAGAACATAGGGTGTATCCGCAGGTAAACAACGTATAAGCACCACACTTACACAATGTCGACAACCCACCTCGTGTACTTTAGAGTGAGCGTTATATGAACTTATGCATAAACATAATGATAAACTAGCTATACTAAGTATATAATCAAAGTAGACGTTGAACATTATAATGAAGAACATGAATAAGATGAATACTAATATTATCATAACAATTGTAACTAGCATATAAAAATAATGGAGGTACAAAAGAGAGGGGGTACAAAGATTATACCAAACCACACTCTTAACAAGATCAGGAATCCAAGCGAAGCCTACTTGCCTCCCTCTAGACCTAGCCTAACTAGCTATGCCCTAGAATATGGTGGAGCTCTTAGGATGATTAGGGTTTCTATCTTCTCAAATGACTTGATGACTGAGGTTATGCCTGGGGGTGGTAGGGGCTTGTATATATAGGCCGGAGCGTCCAACATGAGCCCTTGGATCAAACCGACTTAAAGGACGGCGTAGATGCAACCTAAGAGGCGATGGAGAACCAACATAACAACAGGCGGCTGATAGGTGGGCCCTAGGGGCCGGCTAGCCTGCAGGTGCGTCTCACCCTCCGCTTCGGTGTGGAGTCCTCTTGAGTCTTCTAGAACCTTTTGGTGTCTGTTTCTTTGCGAATAAGCATGATTAAATTTGACATGTAGGTCCACCTTGATGGTTCTATGGATAAACCCTGCAGAAAATATAGATTCACCAAAACTCGTGGAATTGGTTAGTTTAAACCCCTAGACCTTCGTTGATGATTATATTTATGCCCTTATGTATGTTATGTTGATAGTTTATAATGGTTATTAACTACCATCAACAAACTCCCCCAAGCTTAACCTATGCTAGTCCCTTAGCAAAGCTAAACTTAGCAAATATGGATTAGTAGTTGCGTCGATGCTTTCACTCCTCAAAAGTACACATGCGTTCAAACAAGAATTGTCCTCTGGATTAGAATGAACCGATCTAACTTTCAAACTTGCCCATATTAACTTCAACCATGGAGCTTTTCAGCCTTCACTTGGGTCTTGAGCAATTGAAAGACAGAATGATCAGGTCAAGCACTATGTCTCAAGTTCTTTGCTCAACCTTTATTCTAGAGTTTTTATAGGTTTTCAAAATAAAACTCAAAGCTTCCTTTGTGGATCCTCACCAAGGCAATAGCGGTGTTATGCCTTCCTCTTCCTACAACTAAAGCTTATGTGGAGCTCATAGGAGTGGAAAAAGCATGAAAGAGCATACTTGCAATACATATATTGTAAAGTCAAACCTTGGATCTAAAGAGAGTTGAGTCATACATTCAAATCAAGATGTGCATGTGTGTGGATGTATGGTGGATATATTTGGTGGCTAACCTAATTCTACTATGCTCCTTGAAAACATATCTCTCTTTTGAAACTTGGAAACAACTTTGTAAGAAAACATGGGCTATCTTATTCATCTCTTTTGTTTTTTCCTCGGGCGGGCATCTAAGTACCCATTATTTTAAATATCTCGGACACTTGTCTATTTTTTTATCTCTCTCTCTCTCTCTCTCTTATGAATAACTTTTGCATAGCCCCATATCTCTTTTCTGCAGCAAAACTTTTGAGAGATAGCAACAAGAACTTGGAGCATTTATTTGGTGGATATCCTATCAAGAATAATTTTGGTGTTTTCTCCTAGTGTAGGAGTAAAACATTTTTAGGGTGGATCTAGATGAAATGGCATGTTTGTGCGCCTACCCCCAGTGAGGGAGTAGTGCATATTTGGGTGGTGTGTACATGATCTTGATTTTAAGAGCATGACAAACCTCTCATAAGGGTCAACAAAGCTTGACTGAACTCAATGCAATGCAAGCATCATATATGTGGAAGTTTTCCTAATCTAAATATCATATATGGCTCTAGTAGGAATTCAAGCTTTGTCATACAAGAGCTCATCATGTAGGATTTTTATGTTTTTCAAAAGAAAAATTTCTAGAACTTTAGTGTCACTTGTAATAAGATAAATAGCAGCTCATACCTTCTCATATCATATCCATCAATTACCTAGATTTAGATCAAGCATATGCTACCTAGTTTAGAGTAAATTCTTATATCAAAACAGTTGTATCCAAAACACAGGAGAATTCAAGGCTAAAAACTAGGTACTTGAAAGGAATTATAACAGAGCAACTATTCCTCATTTCCATTACAAGAGATTATTCTCAGAGTCCTTTTATTTAGCTCTTAAAAATCAAACTTAAAGAAAACTTAACACACCTTTTATTTTGTTTTTAAAATTTAAGATCACACCTTAATATATATATATATATATATATATATATATATAACTGGCTAAGATAAATTTTTATTTTGCTTTTAGTTTGTTATGCATCTTTTTATTTCTTTAGCAAATATGAAGCAAACTTAAAAATAGTAAAACCAAAAGATAAAGAAATACTTAGCTAGATACATGGGGGATGCTCCTCCCCCAAGATGGATGTTGTCGTGGTCTTTCTTAGAGTGAGTCTACCAGCTGAAGTCTTTCTCATCCGTCCAAAAGTTGTGTTTCTCGTGTAGCGAGTGTAGCGACAGTTTGGGAAAATGTACTTTGGATGGATGGCTTTACTCTTGATCATCCTACAAAATACTTCAACAAGAACACCAAAACTCATGGCACAGATTAGGATAAGGGATTAGCAGTCAACCATTCAGTGATTTGTTGTCCTTAGGGGTTTAGATAGATTTCCTAATTGGCAAAGTTCTAGCAGGATGTCTATTAAATATATTTTTGGATTTTCTTATTTATATAATGCAGAAAGAAAATATGCATGCATAATATATATTATTTTTTTATGCCACCATAATGAATACTCCCTTGGGCTTTTACACACCGAGAAAATTTTTCACATGGGGCTTAGGCTTTATGATGCAATGATGTAATGCAGTCATGGAACTTTTTATCTTCCTTTTCTAAATGCAATGCTAATGTAGAAAATGAATATGCTAAAGTGAAAAGTAATTCATGCAATACTAAAAAGTAAATATGGATAACTACCGATGTTACCTCATGGCCAGGGTTCAGATTTTTAAGTCCTCTGGACAGGATTTGGCTGGAGAAAAGTTCTTCACTCTTTGGGTGCATCATCCGATCTCAACGATGGAGACCCAGATGGCTGCACATCTTGTGGCGGTGTCTCTGATGGTGATGTCACCTTCTCTTTCCATACCTGCTTGGTCTATGGGCTTGACTTAGGCGGAGTAGGTTCATCTTTCACAACTTCTCTAGGTTCTTCATCTTCTTTCCATTCATTCTTCGGAGGTTGATTCTTACGGTGTTGGGATGATCGATGTCTCCTCCTAGAGCGGGTCTTCTTGGGCTGTTCATAAGTGGTATAACTATTGAAATAACAACGTACCTTTTCTCTAGGGAATTGGAAGTGGACTTGTCCAGATCTAACGTAGATGATTGTGTTGGTTGTGTTGAGGAACGGTCTTCCCAATATAATAGTTGTATCATCTTCTTCTTCACCCATGTCTAGAACCATGAGGTCGGCAGGGCAAACTGTGTATTCTTACCATGACATCTTTTGCTATTCCTTCTAGAAATTGGATTGGTTGGTCCACCATCTACAATTGCATATATGTAGAGAACATAGGTTCATCATTGAATAAGTATTCATATGTTACCTTGGACATTAAATTGACACCCGACCCAATGTCGTAGAAGGTCTTGTGAAAAATTCATTGTACAATGGTACACTCGATCGTGGGTACACCTGGGTCATCCTTCTTTGCAAGGAATGGTGAAGCGAGGAGGTGGTCGTACTCTAATTGAAGTGTGTTGATCATGTTAACTGATTCTTCTTGAGGCTGCCTAGCCTTGTTCTTCCTCCTTCTCCTATTGTTCTTCTTCTTGGTCACTGTTGTCACTTTGGGTAGGTATGGCGTCTGTGGATGTCTAGGAGATTGCAGGATGCGATTCTTGAAAGAAAACTTCTCCTTCCTATCCTTGATTGTGAAGCAGATCTTGGCACTATCTGCGTAGATGATGGCTTTTGTGGTACTTAGGAAAGGTCAGCCCAAAATAATGGGTGCCCTTACATCTCCACCTGTTTCTAGAACCACAAAGTCTATGGGAACATATGATTGTCCTACTCGAACAATGACATCTTCAAGAACTCCCTTAGGGTAACAGAGTGACTGATCTGCAAGCTGCAAACGCATGTTTGTGTACAACAAAGTATCTCAATTAATTTGATCATAAATTACCTTCGACATGATGTTGAGACTTGCTCCGAAGTCACAGATAGCTTCTTGGAAAATGTGCGGTCCGATGGCGATGGGGATGATAGGTCTTCTTGGATTGCTCTTCTTTTTAGGCAAGGTATAATCTATTCACCTTCCCATCGATGGTTGTATATAATAATATGCTGCATTGTGAATATCAACAAGATTTGTAGTTTCTAGATCTTCTAGTTGCCCCGAAATCTTACCTTTGTCAGATGGAGGAACAACAGCTGCCAGTCGAGCTATTTGTGATTCTATCATTTTATTAAAGCTATGTTGGTTCTTAATGGCAGAAGCAAAGCTATCCATTCAATTATTTATGTTCTCTAGAATTTTATCATTGGTAGCTCAATTTCTAGATAATCTCTCCATAAGTTTGGATTGGCCAGCAATTAATTCTCTCAAGGGTGGTTGATTGAAATTATTAAAATTATTACCTTGATAGTTACCTTGGTAGTTCGGTCTCTGTTGTTGGTTCCATCCTTGATTCTGTTGAGGATGAAAGTACTTGCTGTTGTTGACAAAGTTCTCATCCTCTTGGGTTGTAGGACAGTTGTTCCCTGAATACCCAGTATTTCCACACTCTTCACATGTCATGCGAGAATCATGAATGTGCATGACTTCTTGCTTCTCATTGGCTCGATCTTCAAGCTTCTTCATTAGTAGGTCCATCTTGGCAGATAGCATGTCTACCTCCTTGAGTTGATGCGTACATCCACCTCTCTTGTGGGTCTAAAGATGTTCTTCATTCCAACCTTGGTTGGAGGCCATCTTCACCATAAGAGCTGTTGCAGCTGGTATGTTGAGTGATAGGAATGCATCTTCAGTAGCAGCATCGATAGTGTCATGGGTACTATTGGTCAACCCATGGTAGAAAGTCTGCATGAGTAGCCAATTCTCCATCCCATGATGAGGATATTCCGCAATGTAATCTTGAAAGCGTTCCCATGCCTCAGGGATACATTCATCATGTTGTTGCTGAAAGCTTGAAATTCTCCCACACAAAGCATTGGTCTTGCCTATGGGAAAGAAGTTTGTTAGGAAGGCAGTGGAGCAGTTATCCCATGTAGTATTTCTATCTTTGTTGACATAGAACCATTGCTTTGCCTTCCCCAATAGTGAGAATTGGAAGAGGCAAAGTAGTATGGCAGCATGGGTCACTCCTTTGATGGTGAAAGTGCTACAAATCTCTAGAAAGTGTTGGAGATGTGCACTCGCATCTTCATGTGCCTTTCCACAAACTAGCTTGCTTGCACGATGTTGATAAGGGCTAGTTCGAGCTTGAATCCATTGTCTCCAACATTAACTATTGGTCTAATACGGATGTTTGCTATAGCTGGAGCAGAGAATTCATGGAGAGTCCTGTTAGCCAAAGCTTCAAATTAGGTGTTAAGCTTTGCCTTATATGGTTGTCTTCCAACTTTAAAGCTAGAACTTTCTTGAGTTTAGCACTAGTCCTCCTAATTAATGCTTCTGTATCTTCAACGTAGTTTGTCGAAAGGTCAAAACCGGTCATACATTACCCTGTATAAGATACACAAGTAGACAAAACAAGGGTAAGCCTGTTTGAGAAGAGGTCAATGGTTTTCCTCGATCACATCAATAAGTATAAGTTTATCAATACTTCCTTTGCCTAGCTACCTTCCCCGGCAACGGCACCAGAAATGCTTGTTGGTATTTATTAACTTGTCACTTGTCGATAGAATATCATCGGTAGTCCTCCGAGGGGTATCCCATGAAGGTAGATTGATCGGCAGAGGAGCGTGAGATCAAGAACAAGAAGACAACAGAGACACACGAGTTAGACAGGTTCAGGCCGTCAGTATGACATAATGCCCTACTCCTATGGTCTGTTGGTTTGTGTTAGCTATCGTCTAATATTGTATGTGTTTGGAGGGGGTCCCTGCTCGCCTTATATAGTCTGGGGAGCAGGGTTACAAGTCAGTTAGATCTGAGAGATAACCGGAAAGTAATAACTGATTACAGGAATCCTAGGATCATACATATCCTAACAGATCTCATAGTATCTTTGGGATATCCTCCAGATGTCTTGCGGAAGGCGCCGACTAGAGTCGTGCCCCACAAGGCTTCATCTTGTGGGCTGGGCCACCCCTAAGGGCATAGCCTATGTGGTCTGTCGTGGGTATCCGGGGTTATACCCCCCACAGCTAGTCCCCGAGCGCCTTGTACCCGTTGTGCAACGCCATCTTGAGCTTGTCCGAGCAGGTGCGAATGAAGCCGAGCAGTCAAACTCATGGTCTGACCACCATGATGAGTTGCCAAGCAGTTCTGAGCGGTTGCCAAGCAGCATGTACTATTTTCAAGCAGCACAAACCGTAGCCGAGCAGCATAACCCAAGCATAGCTTGCCATAAGGGTGTAAGGAGCTCAAGTTCAAAATCAAAAATTTCTTCATAGTGGATGAAGTGTGCCCACTTAGAGTCCAACCACGAGAAAGGGAGATAGTCTTCCTCAGCATCGAGAGGTGCGGAGTCTTCCAGAATAAAACAAGCACATTCACCATGAGGAGAAGTCTGCCCACTTAGTCCCCGAGCCTGACAGTAGATGACGTAGTAATGTGGTGCCAGGGTCCAAAGTAGAAGAATAGAAAAAGACCAGCCGAGCAGGCAGCTAGTCCTCGAGCACAACCCGAGCAGGCAGCCAATCCCTAAGTGTTGTACGGAGATATCTGAAAAACTCCACCATGGAGAAAAAACTGGAGTAATGGTTGTACAGTAACCATTACTGAGCCTCAATAAATGGCAGAGAAGTCGGCAATTATTTGGTGAGTAATAATCAACGGCAGCGATAAATGAGCAACATGGGCTACAGTTACGCGAAAGCCTAAGCTGCGGCCCATTAATCTGCGTCGGAGAATTCGAAAGGGCGCAAACTGCGGGCATGGTTTCCCAAAAACCCTTGAATGCAAGAAGGTGGGGAAGTGCTTTATAACTACGCCGCCGCATCCCACATTCATACCTTTGCCACTCTGCCACTCCGCCTTCATCCTCAAACCTCGTGTTTCTAGATTCGCTTACACATTTGCTTCTGCCGCCAAACCCCAATCACATCGGAGATATGGCGCCGAAGAAAGGAGCTACCAAATCAAAGAAAACAAGCCCCAAGAAGGCGAGCGCCGATGCCCGACAGGATGAAGAGTGGGTGCCATCGTGAACGGGAGAGGCAGAGCTTAATAGATTGGTGGAGGGTGGCGTTCTTCCTGACCATACTACCATTGGATGGCGGCCGGCCCTCGGTGAGTCCTTCCCAACACCTCATACCAGCGAAGTGGTGGTATTCGAGGATTATTTCTGGCGTGGGTTGGGATTTCCTATTCATCCATTCCTAAGGGGTTTGTTAGAGCTTTGGGTGGTTAGTCTGTGCAACCTCCATCCTAATACCATTCTGCACATCTCGATCTTCATCCATTTATGTGAGGCATATCTTGGAATCCTCCCCCATTTCAATCTCTTCCATTACCTGTTTTGGCTGAAAAAGAGAGGCGGCGGTGGTTCCAAAGTGGTCGGCAGGGTGTACCTTCAGCTACGCTATGGGATGGCAGGCGAGTACCTTACTGTGCCACTAAACACATCATTGATGGGGTGGAACGCCAGGTGGTTCTACATGAAATAGAGCCATCCAGCCATCCGCTGCGACGCCGACCACATCCCAGAGAACCGGAGGAGCTGGTCAGAAACACCGAACAACGCTGACATGGAGCAAGTGAAGGAGCTTCTTGCCTTGATAAAGGGTGTGAGAACCAATGGCGGATTGGTAGCGGCAAGCTTTATAGTACATCGCGTGCAACCCTGTAAGGAGAGAGCGCATCCAGCCTTCAAGTTCAAGGGGGAAACCGACGGTACCCGGGAGAGGCCAGAGATGCTGTCGAGGAACGTTTGTGAAGAGCGGGCTATAGAACTATTCGCTCCATTTTCCTCTTTCAACATGTCAGGGTATACGAGGTCCTTCAACTGCAAAAATCTGCCTCCTCAGGTAAATATCTTAGTTGTATATTCCTGATGCATTTTATCCTTCTTCATTGCCGAGCAGTAGACTAATTTACCTATGCGAAGATCCATTCACAGGATGGGGCGGTGTACTTTTCAAGTGTGCTGAAGGGCAATTGGCCACCCATTGTGGATGCACGACCACGAACTCAACTTGAAGGAAGTGCCATCGGCATCTCGTCGGACTCTAGAGGCACGGATGTTGGTCGGACAGAGAGTTCTCCCCCGGTGTCGGAGAAAGCCTAGGGGAAGAGGGCAGCGGCAGACGAGCTAGCCCAGAAGAGGAGGACGATGGTGAGTTCTACTTCCATCAAACCGGGCAGCATCTTACTTGGTGATGATCAGACCAGTCGAACATGGAGGACCGCTATGTTCGACCGGTCAGATGACGACGAAGTTCTGATGGATCCTCCACCGAGCATGAAGGAGCCTCCGCGCAGCACTCTCATGAGGAGTCAATCAAGGGGAGGTGAAGAAGTCCCTGAGCCACAGACGATGGAAGTCCCCGAGCAGCGGACGAGGGAAGTTCCTATACAGCAAATGACGGGAGACCCTACGGGGCAAGCGACGGAAGTCCCCGAGCAACAGGCGGAGGCAAACTCGGAGCAACAGGCGGAGAGGGCCCTAGAGTAGTAGACAGAAAAAGGTCGACTATGGAGGAGCCAAGACCTCCCCCATAGAGCATGGGAGTCGACCCCATGGCTACGCCTGGGGGCTCAGGCAGGCACCGCTGGTTCAAGAAATTGAGCCGGCAGACCAAACTGTAAGTATTCTTGTCTTGGAGTTACATTGCTAGAGTTTCTTAACTTTTGTGGTGACTGACAAGCTGACTTGATGTAGAGCAAGCCATATGATGGATCCAGTCCCACCCATCTAGACTGACAAGCAGCCAAAGGCTGGCTCCGGGACAGAGGGAATGCCGGTGGACCCCATCCTGGAGTCCCCGGGTACTCATCAGTGCGCGGAGGAGCCAATTGCCCCTATTGGTAGACTTGACGGCGGTGAATAGTTGTTGTCGATGGTGAACGAGTCGGCGACAGCACCCTCGACAATGGCAGGCACTGTAGGGTCCTCTGGGGTAGAAGCTATAGTTACCAGCATCGCACTAGAATCTGGGGCAGAGAATCTTGCGGCGCCAAAGGAGCAGACGGTGCTCCCGAGGCGTCAGAGGGAATGGTCGGACCAGCTATCCGGCCACCTAGTCCCCAGGTGGTGCCTTTGGCTGCAGTAGAGGAGGACGAGGTGGAGGAGATCAAGCATGAGGAGCCTCGACCCCAAGCTGTCCGAATCCTCTAAAAGCGTGGCGATGACATAGTCATTGTCGAAGAGGAGGACACCACCAGGGAGTTCAGGAGACTAGAAAACGCGCTTGCCGGGGTGACGAAGCAGATCAAGGTTAGCACTATGTCTGGAATGCTCCTTTTTGATGTTGGGAATTGGATTTTGACATTATCACTGTGCATTTACAGGAGATAACTTGGACTATCAAGCAGCACTACCAGCTGATAAAAAGGATGGAGCCCCTCGCCGAGGAGAATGAAAAACTCAAAGAGGCGATGAACCTCTCAGAGAGAAACATCTAGAGGGCTCGGTGCGAATGAGACCTTGCAGAGTCCAACGCGTGGGACCTAGAATACCAGAGGGGGGTCCTGTCCGAGCAGCTGGCGGCTGCGTCCGAGCAGCTACGAAGCCAGTCCGAGCAGCTACGGAGCCAGTCCGAGCAGCTGGCTACTATCTCTAGACAACTAAGGAGTGCCTCCAAGCAGTTGGAAAAGAAATATGAAGAGCTCAGAAGTGTATCTGAGCAGAAAGCAGGTACGGTATATCGGCGAGTGTACTTTATATTGCTGAACATCCATATTTTTAGTGGTAACTATTGTGCTTGTAGAGCAAGATGCGGAGCTCGACCAACTGCGCCAAGCTATCGAACAACTTCGACAAGAGAAGGCGAAGGAGTCTGAGCGAGCAGACAAATTGGCCGAGGAGCTGAAAGGTGAATACCTCCTGGTCGGAATTACTGTTGAAGTAGTTTTCTTGTATGATGGAACATTGTAATGCTTGCAGGCTACCGTCATAAAGCCAAGGCACAATTTGATGTGCTGGTGCAGGAGGCCAGGACCCAAAGGGATAACTTCGACGCTGTAGTCACCGCAATTAAGCCTGTGCTTGAATGTGTCGACATAGAACTGGGTATTTAGCTCGATGGCAGGCGGCAACATTCGGACACCATCATCCAGAGGTGCAAGACAGCATGGGAGAACTTCAAGAGCTTCAACCACGACGCCATACTGTCCGTCGCTACTCACGTCCTTGTGGTGGTTCGGTCCCATTATCTGGCTATCGACCTTCAGGTGATAGGGGGCGGGTTCGCCAAAGGACTGAGCGATGCGGAGACCCAGCAGCTAGAGTATCAGGTAGAAGACTCGGCAAAGAAGCTGGCCAGAGATATAGACCTGTTCGGTGAGACGGACGGTGATGGCAAAGCTCGATGATCTACTCGGAGATCATCATCTGTAATATCCTGACAATGTAGTTAGAACGCACGAAAGCGCAAAAAACATTTATGGATGTAATGAATGTTACAAGGTGCAAGTGTATGCAATTTGCTTGTATTTTCGGTGGAAAAAAATCCTCGTAGTGTTGACCATGACGTATTTATGCAGAGTATAAGTAGAGTCCGAGCAGTTAGTTCGATACTGACCCCTATGGCCTCAGCTAGCCCATAGTCCATAACGTCGAGCACGGAGCCCGTGCACGTGTAGGAGGAACAGGCGTGACCAAGGAACCGCAACCAACCACCCACAACGCAGAGCGCGGAGCCCGTAGCATGTGTAAGTAGAGATCGAAGACTGGGTTTTCTCCATAGAGAACAGAGCAAAACATGTGCTGCTCGGCAAGTGTCGAGATAACCTGGAGATATAAATAGTATAAGCAGCGACCGAGCAATTAGCTCTGTACTAAACTCTCAGCCTTGGCTAGCCCATAGTCCATAACGTCGAGCGCGGAGCCCGTGGACGGGTAGGATGAACAGGCATGACCAAGGAACCACAGCCGACCACCCATAACGCAGAGCGCGGAGCCCGTGGCACGTGTAGGGAGAGATTGGAGACTGAGTCTTCTCTGAAGAGAACAGAAAAGAAAGCATGCTGCTTACTAATCGACAAAATATCTTGGAGATTTGGAGCAAAGTGTTCGGCGATTTGGAGAAGACTTATTTGGCGCTTTTTGATGAAAATGCGTCGGTGATATTGGAGAAAACCGTTTGGCGATATTGGAGGAAACCGTTCGACGATAACGTTGTGGAGTTGGAGAATCGTGGTCGGCGTAGTTATGTCTATTTCGTAGTGGAGTTCATTATGGAGTAGCATGGTGCTCAGCGACCATAAATTAAACCATAATGGAGAAAAAGTGGAGACAACTTATGGAGACCAAAACTTTATTCAACATAAAGTGGAGAGTATATATCTGGAGCGTTTCAAGGATAGAAACATATAAGGTGCTCGATGTGCCATGAGTTAGGAACATCGATTCCTTCTAAGTCGCATAGGCAATAAGACCTTGGTCTGGTGACCTCTTTGACAACGTAAGGCCCTTCCCAAGGGGAGGAGAGCTTGTGCATCCCTTCAGTTTTTTGTTTTCTACGGAGAACGAGGTCACCGACAGCAAATGAATGACCTTTGATGTTGCGGTTGTAGTACCTCCGCAAGCCTTCCAGATACTTGGCTGTGCGGACGCAGGTGATTAGGTGTTCCTCCTCGGCCCTATCGATGTCCTCTATCCGAACAGCTACGGCATGCTCTTCATCAAAGTTTTCCACCCTAGGTGCTTGGAAGGCAATGTCTGTTGGTAGGATGGCTTCTGAGCCATAGACCAAGAAGTATGGAGACACACCAGTGCTGCGACTAGCGTGAGTATGTAGTCCCCAGACTACAGCTGGCATCTCCTTAAGCCATCTGCCTGGGTGCTTTTCTTCTTTCTTATAGTCTCTTTTTTAGGGCATCAAGGATCATGTCGTTCGCCCGTTCAACCTGTCCGTTGGCTCTAGAATGAGCAATGGAGACATATTTGACAAAGATGCAATGGTCTTTGCAGAAGTCCCAAAAGTTATGGCCAGTAAATGTAGTTCCGAGGTCGGTGATGATGCTATTTGGGAGACCAAATCTGTGAATGATGTCTTCGAAGAGCTCAACTGCTTTCTTTACAGTAGCCAAGACAAGTGGTTTATACTCTATCCACTTGGAGAACTTATCAATGGCGACGTATACGTATCGAAAGCCACCTGGTGCTGGCTTGAAATGCCTAATCATATCCAGTCCCCAGCATGCGAAGGGCTAGGAAGCTGGGATGGTTTGCAGCTCTTGTGCCGGCACATGTATTTGCTTGGCAAAAAATTGACATCCTTCACAACATTGTACAAGGTCTTCTGCATCGGAGATGGTAGTGGGCCAGTAAAACTAGTTCGGAAAGCTTTGCCGACCAGTGTTCTCGATGCCGCGTGGTTGCCGCAGGAGCCAGAGTGAATTTCGAGAAGTAGCTTCACTCCCTCTTCTTGGGTGATGCATTTCTACAGTATCCCTTCCTTGGCATTTTTCCTCATCAAATTACCATCAACCAGCACGTAATGCTTGCTTCACCGAATTAGACGTTCGGTTTCAGTCTTGTTGGCGGGTACTTTGGCGTTGGTGAGGTACTTGATGAATTGTTCCTTCCAATCGGCGGCCGGTGATGGTACCGATAGTACCAACTGCTCGACGGGGGGAACTTCCTTATCTTCCTTAATGGATGGCGGCAGGAGATCTTGAACGAAGACCCCTAGAGGAATCGTGGCGCGAGAAGAGCCTAACTTGGATAAATGGTCGATGAGCTAATTTTGGTCACGTACCATGTGGTGGTACTCGATGCCTTAGAATTTTCCTTCAAGCTTCCTGATTTCGGCGCAATATGCATCCATCTTCTCACTGGAGCAAGACCAGTCATTGTTCAGCTGATTGATGACCAGCACAGAGTCCCCGTATACCATGAGGCATTTGACGCTGAGCTCAATGGCTATACGGAGTCTATGGAGACATGCTTCATATTCGGCGGCGTTGTTGGAGGCCGAAAAGTGTATCTGGAGAACATATCGGAGCTTATCCTTGGTCGGCGTAATGAACAGAATGCCCGCACAGCACCATTGATGTTAAGAGTGCCATCGAAGTACATCACCCAGTGCTCGGGGCAGGTGGCGGCGATGGGCTCTTGGATCTCAGTCCACTCAGCGACGAAATCAGCAAGCGCCTGAGACTTGATCATAGGCCTGCTTCTGAATTCAATGGAGTAAGTGCCGAGCTCGATAGCCCACTTGATGATACGGCTGTTGGCCTCTTTGTTATGGAGGATGTCCCCTAGAGGGAACTCGGTGACCACGATGATCTTGTAATACTCGAAGTAATGGCGGAGCTTACGCGATGTAATCAGAATGGCGTATAGCAACTTTTGGACTTGAGGATAACAAGTCTTGGGCTCATTAAGGACTTCACTGATGAAGTATACCGGACGTTGCACCTTATAGGCGTGCCCAGCCTCCTCGCGTTCAACCACGATGGTTGTGCCGACGACTCGAGAAGTAGCGGCGATGTAAATCAGGAGAGTTTCGTCTGGCCATGGCGCCGTCATAATTGGAGACCTTGTTAGAAACAACTTGAGCTGCTCGAAAGCTGTATCTACCTCCTCCGACCAGGAAAAGTGCTCGGAAGCCTTGAGGAGTTTGAAGAACGGTAGCCCTTTTTCACCGAGGCACGATATGAAGCGGCTTAAGGCATCCATGCAGCCTATAAGTTTTTGTATATCCATGACACATGTTGGCCATTTCATGTTGGTGATGGCGGAGACCTTGTCGGGGTTGGGTTTGATGCCACGAGTGCTGACGATGTAGCCCAGCAATATACCGGATGGAACTCCAAAAATGCACTTTGAAGGGTTCAACTTCCATCGGTACTTTTTCAGGTTGGCGAACGTTTCTTCGAGGTCGGTGATAAGATTGTCAGCGGTCCTGGACTTGACGACCACATCGTCGATGTAAGCCTTGATGCTGTGACCGATCTGTTGATCGAGGCACATCTAAATGGCCCTTTGATAGGTCGCCCCGGCATTCTTAAGTCCGACGGACATGGTGGTGTAGCAGTATGCACCAAAGGGCGTGATGAACGACATCTTGATCTGGTCTTCTTCCTTGAGGGAGATCTGGTGATAGCTGGAGTAATAGTCAAGGAAGGAGAGCAGTTCGCAGCCGGTGGTGGAGTCTACAACCTCGTCTATCCGAGGCAAACCAAAGGGGTCTTTAGGGCAGTGTTTGTTAAGATCAGTGTAATCAACGCACATTCTCCATTCTTTATTCTTTTTTCGAACGAGAACAGGGTTTGCTAACCACTCAGGATGATACACTTCTTTTATAAATCTGGCAGCTAAAAGTCATTTTATCTCTACCCTAATACCCTTCTTCTTGTCCGGCGCGAATCGGTAGAGTTTCTGCTTGATCGGTTTGGCGGTCGGCAAGACATTCAAGGAGTGCTCGATCTTCTCCCGTGGTACCCCCGGCATGTCTATAGGTTTCCAAGCAAACACGTCAGCGTTGGCACATAGGAAGGAGACGAGCGTGCTTTCCTATTTGGGGTCAAGGTGAGCCCCAATCTTCATGGTCTTGGAAGGGTCGTCGAGGCCGAGGCTGACCTCCTTTGTTTCCTTGGATTTGGCTGAGGCACGGGGAGGCTCCAGCTCTAGGATCTCCATGTCATCGACGGACAGCATCTTAGCTTCGGTGACCACGCTGGCCATTTGGATGGAGAGGTTGGTGGCTTCGGCAAGAGCGAGACTCTCTGTCTTGTAGGCATAGGCGATGGAGAGGTTGGCCCGCAGGGCCAAAACTCCTGTAGGCGAAGGCATCTTCAGCACTAGATACGCGTAGTGCGGTACAGCAATGAACTTGGCCAGAGCTGGCCAACCAAGTATGGCATGGTAGGCGGTGTTGAAGTCGGCGACGTAGAAGTTGGTGTGTTCGACGTGGTAGTTGCTTGCCATGCCAAACTATACTGGTAGGGTGATCTCCCCTAGTGGTTTGGAGGCCCTGCCAAGTACCACACCCCAAAAGGAGGAGTCGGAGGGTGTGAGATCTGATAACCTAAGGCCCAGCTCTTTTAAGGCTCTGACGAAGAGGAGATTCAGGGCGCTCCCACCGTCCATGAGCACCTTTCTGAAAAGCACCTTTTGGATGGTTGCGTCGAGGATGAGGGGGAAATGCCCTGTGTAGGGGATGTTCGCCCACTGGTTGGCCCTGCTAAAGGTGATGGGTATCTCGGACCATGGGCGATAACTGGGGTTGGCGGTGTCATCTTTCGTAGTGACGGAGAGCACCCGCCGTGTGGTGAGCTTCCATTCTCTTCTGCTTTCGGTGGTCGAGAGGCCCTCGAAGATGGTGGCGACCACCTTGTCATGGTCCTAGAAGGCATTGTTGTTACCCCCAGGTGGTCGGCAGTCTCTGGCCCCATCGTTGGTGTCGTCTTCTAGTTTTTTGTCCTGAAATTCCTTAGCCAAGCCGAGGCAGTTCTTCATCTTGTGTTTGGCGTTCTTGTGAAGAGGGCATGGGCCATTAAGGATCTTTTAGTACTACTTGTCATAGTTGCGCTTGGCGCGAGGTTGATTGACGGCGGCGACAATGTGGTCTGGCCGGCGGCGACGATTTTGGCCAGGCTTGGGTCCTTTTGTTCGATCATGGCCGCTGTTACGATGGTAACTACGGTCATAGAAGCGACGGTCGTTGTGGCGTCGGTCGTCAGGGCTATCGTCGTGGCGGCGAGGTTGGCGTTGGGTGCCCGCATCCTCGTTGAAACGCACCTCGGCTTCCTCGGCATCGGCGTACTGGTTGGCAGTAGTGATCATCTCACCAATGCCTATGGGCGGCTTGCGGTTAAACTTGGAGTGAAGCTCGCGATGGTGGAGTCCTCAGGTGAAGGCGGTGATGACCTCAGCTTCCGTGATGTTGGGAATAGAATTCCTCATCTTGGAAAAACGTCGAATGTAGCTGCGGAGGAGCTCGGATGGCTTCTGGTTGATGTGGTTGAGATCATGCTTGGTGTCTGGCCGAGTACACATAGCCATATAATTGTCGGTGAAGACTTTTTTAGCTCTTCCCAGGACCCAATGGAGTACGGGGCAAGGCTAGTAAACCAGCTCATGGCGGGTGGCATAAGCATGACGGGGAGATAGTTCGCCATTACACTGGTGTCTCCTTCGGCGGTTTGTACAGTGGTGGCATAAGCCTGTAGCCACTATGTTGGATTCATCCTACCCTCATAGGGCTCGACCCTAGTGATTTTGAAACCACGAGGCCATTGGAGTGTTCGAAGCGCCCTCGTAAATGTTGGGGGCCCTTTGAGGTTGTGGTCGGCGTCGGCTGCAGCGTTGCCAGTGTCAATCTGCTCGAGAGCTGAGTCCGGATTTCCGTACTCCTGCTCGTATTCGTGGCGGCGGCGTACTTCATCTTCATGGCGATCGAAGCAATGTTGTTCGATACGCCATTGTGCATCCCGGAGGTTGCTGAGGTGCACTCGAGCGTCCTATTCGACCTCCTAATCATGTTGGTGATGGTGTTTGGTGCAGTGACCCCTGGCTCCCCCTAGAGAGGCAGTGATTGGTCGACGAAACGGCTTTGACTAGGATGGCAATTGGATCTCGGCGCAGCTGATCGGCGAATCAAGCTCATGGAGCACGAAGGTCTCTGATCCTTGTGAATGGTGGTGACCTTGGTGAGCTCAGGTGTCTATGGGAGGTGGGCGAGCTCATTGGTGGCCACTGCCAGATTGGCAGTTAGAGTCTTGAAGATGTCATGGCCGTCAATGTGGAGAAACTCTTCGTCGAGGTCGCGGTGGACTAGAAGTGGCCTTCCTTATGAGTAGAGTCGATTATTTCGAGCAGCTTCGGCCCGTGCGATAGCTGCCTCATTTTCTTGGTGATGCACACAGTTGACATTTCGGTTCTCATGAGCGACGCGTTCCTCCTCGGTTTCACCATTCTGAGGAGGGCTGTCGATGCTGACATTGAAGATCGCGCCACCCCAGAAGGGTGAGAAAAGGAGTTGCTCGGTGAAGGTTTCGGCGAGGGTGTCCGTAGAGCCCTAAGACTCGGAGTTTGGATTTTCCTCCGAGATGGTCTGGAGGGACGCTCCGGGGCACTGGCCTATATGTAGCATGTTGACGGCTAGCAAAGGCTGAACGGCGAGCTGGTTGGCTAGTGGATGGGTGCCTTCCACCTGGTTGGCAAATTTCCCCCTTAGGGCGTCTTGGTAAGTAATGGCGACGTTGGTGAGCCTAAAGGGTAGAGCCACGACTCCTAGAGTTTTCCGAGTAGCCTCCGATAGATCTAGATTGGAGGGTGGTTAGTGTTGAACCAAAGTATCCAGGGCTGATTCAGCGATGAAGAGGCAATCAGCGTGCTTCAGGCCGACCCAATCGGTGGATTCGATCAGATCGTCATTGTTGATCTGCCTCCTTTGATAGCGAGGAAGCGGGCGGCGGATCATTGATGAAGGCAACCTTGGAAGTGGTTCCAAGATCAGATCTACAGTTGTAGGTGCGAGGGTGGTCGGCGTAGAAATGATCTACACCGGCTCGAGGAGCTCTCTAACTCCGTCAGCGTTGATGATCCACGAGATGGATCCGACCGTGAAGATCTAGCAGGGCTGTGGAAGGGACAAAGAGCCTGCGAAAAAAGCCATCTTGTTCGACAAGGAAACAGCATGCACAGCCCCTACCTGGCGCGCCAACTGTCGATAGACTATCGTCGGCAGTCCTTCGAGGGTATCCCATGAAGGTAGATTGATTGGCAGAGGAGTGTGAGATCAAGAACAAGAAGGCAATAGAGACACATGAGTTAGACAGGTTCAGGCCGTCAGTATGATGTAATGCCCTACTCCTATGGTCTGTTGATTTGTATTAGCTATTGTCTGATATTGCGTGTGTTTGGAGGGGGTCCCTACCTGCCTTATATAGTCCGAGGAGCAGGGTTACAAGTCGGTTAGATCTGAGAGATAATCGGAAAGTAATAACTAATTACAGGAATCCTAGGATCATACATATCCTAACAGATCTCGTAGTATCTTTGGGATATCCTCTAGATGTCTTGCGGAAGGCACCGACCAGAGTCGTGCCCTGCAAGGCTTCGTCTTGTGGGCTGGGCCGCCCCTGAGGGCACAGCCCATGTGGTCTGCCGTGGGTATTCGGGGTCATACCCCCCACATCACTTGTTTAGTAGTCACCTATTATAGACCTATATCTCCTAACATTACTTTACTAGGTTGTCATCCCTAGTGATGATGCCAGAGATGCTTGTTGGTACTACATAGCATTACTACTAGAATAATACTAAGTAGTTCTTTATTAATTTATGTGACTAGGAAGAATAGATATGAATATATATATATAAAAGGAAACTACAAGCGCACAGATAATGATACCATTGTAGCACTTCACCCGGTAGTATTTCAGGTATCATTATTTATATTTTTACCACAGGGAAGGTCTAGCATGGACATGTATTGATAACTTATACTATTGATGGAGAAGTAAACCATAACCAATATTCTACTCATAACAGGGGTAAGGCATAGGATAAGATATATATATATATATATATATATATATATATATATATATATATATATATATATATATATATATATATATATATATATATATATATATATATATGATAAGTATTGATCATCAATAATGATAAATCACTCAGAGTACTCCTTTCTATGGCATTAGCATGGTCAGGTAGAATATTACAAGTCAAAGCATACATTGATTAGTGAAATTACACCTAGTAGTCATGGCTATGGTTATCTTTATATCTACACATAAGGGATATTACTAAGGAAGATTAAGAACAGAGCTTATTCTTCCTTCGTAACCGGACCCTACTTGCACCTATATTCGGGGAGTGGACTACAAAGGACACAACGGGAGTGTCACATCCGCGATCTACCACATGACCCAAAATATAGGGTATATCCATAGGTAAACAACGTATAAGCACCACACTTACACAATGTTGACCACCTACCCCGTGTACTTTAGAGTGAGCGCTATATGAACTTGTGCACAAACATAATGATAAACTTTCTATACTAAGTATATAATCAAAGTAGATGTTGAATATTATAACGAAGAACATGAATAAGATGAATACTAATATTGTCATAACAACTGTAACTAGCATATAAAAATAATGGAGGAATAAAAGAGAGGGGATACAAAGATTGTACCAAACCATGCTCTTGACAAGATCGGGAATCCAAGCGAAGCCTGCTTGCCTCCCTCTATACCTAGCCTAACTAGCTACGCCCAAGAATATGGTGGAGCTCTAAGGATGATTAGGGTTTCTGTCTTCTCAAATGACTTGATGACTGTTGTTTTGCCTGGGGTGGCAGGGGCTAGTATATATAGGCCGGAGGGTCCAACATGAGCCCTTAGATCAAACCTACTTAAAGGACGGCACAGAAGCAACTTAGGAGGTGGTGGAGAACAGACATAATAATAGGGGGCTGACAGGTGGGCCCTAGGGGTCGGCTGGCCTGTAGGTGGGGCTGACCGGCACTACCTAGAGGCGTCTCACCCTCTGCTTTGGTGTGGAGTCCTCACGAGTCTTCTGGATCATTCTGGTGTCCATTTCATTGTGGATAAGCGTGATTAAATCTAACATGTAGGTCCACCTTGATGGTTTTTTGGATAAACCCTACAGAAAATATAGATTCACCAAAACTCGTGAAATTTGTTAGTTTAAACCCCTAGAACTTCGTTAGTAATTATATTTATGCCCTTATTTATGTCATATTGATGGTTTATAATGGTTGTTAACTACCATCAACAGACACTCCACCACATCGGCGGACACTCCGCCAACTGGGCGACAGAACCTATGCTCTATATCTTAGGGTGGTTAATTGCTATTTTGGGGAGGTGAACATCCATGCATGTGTACTAGACTTCTAGGATGATCTTAGGGATATGCTAGGGTAAGACTAGTGCATCTAGTGGCTTGGCTAAATCTCTTCCCATGATCCATTTGTGACCAATACATGAGATTGAGTAAGAAAGCTTACTCCAAGATTGGGATCCATGAGATGCTAGACTCCATGATAAGGGATTGAACACTTCTTGCCTTTGTGGTGAATGAGAGTTCACCACACTCCATGATCCATACATGCATGAGAGATTGAGATTAGGGTTTGAGAGAAACCTTCAACTATGGAGATGAGAGCTCATGAGCTAACCATGATCATGAGATAAGGATGGCTTGACCTTTATGAGTTGATGGCCTTGGATTGCATTCCTTCACTTCATCTTCCACCTTCATCTCCACTTTCACCTTCATCTTTTCTCTAGTTCTTCCTCACTCTTGTTCTTCTACAGAGAGAGGGAGAGGGTGAGAAATGGGAGAGTGAAATGAGTTGGTGTTGCATAAGCTGAGACTTGGTATTTCCTTTTTGTGCATATGACAGGTGGGGCCAAGGGTTGAGTGGAGGATAGCTCATTCCCCACTCACTGCATGCGTAGTTCAGTTACTAGCGGATGATCCGGTATCACACCGGGTTGTCCGATGGTCTCTGAACTCATGGACTTGATCCAAGCACTCGAGATTTGACAATTAGGGTTACTTCAATTGTTCCAAGGGTTAACAACCTGACCAATGACAACTTGGGTTATGATAATGTGCTTCCTAGTGAGTGTGCTGACTATTGTTAACTTCATGCTCGTCATGTGTAGGAACTTTGCCGATTATCTAAGATTGAGGGCTTAGGTGGTTGTAGCAAATTTGGGTCATTACAGCGTGAGCCTCGGTGCTGGTTTTTACTTACATGTTAGCTCCTCCACTGATGCCCCATCTATGCGTGCACTCCTTGCGTTTGTGACAACACTAGAAACACAAAAAAAGAAAGGCCCCGCGAGAGGTGAACGAGAACTAAGATATATCAACAAGGATTCCTCAAGATTGTCAAGTTCTCTAGTTGGCATAGCGGGGCTACAAGAAGACATGGCAGGATCAAGCCAGAGCGACATGGAGTGCTTGAAGATCCTTCGTCCTAGAATCTATGTAGAAAAATTGGTAAGTGCCCGTTTTCTATTTGCTGAATCCGATCTGTTGGGGTTTGCTATTGGGAATGAACTTGTCCCTTTATCTGGCTATGTCGATCTTTGTGAAAGCAGATGCTGCCAGCTATGATTGCCTAGGCCATCGAAGGTCTTTGGAAACTCAAGCTTTGCCTGGACGATGAGTAGGGCCTAGCCCAATGGAAGGTGGAGGTGTTCCCCGACGTCACCGATGGCGGACACTTGTACCTCCGCTGGGGATGGAGTCACTTCGCTCGCACCCTCCACCTCCGTGATGGCTACTCTCTTGTATTGCGGTATGATGGCCGGTCACAGATTAACGTCAAGGTCTTCGACATTACCAACTAACGCAAGTAGTACCCACACGACTTCGAGGCCAGCGGTAATCAGCTCTCCCTGCCCATTGTAGAGCCGAGGAGTTTTGCAGTGATCCTAAAGAACTACTACCTCAAAGCAAAGTATCTGGTGAGCACTCGTGTGAGACGTAGAACGTACCGACAATATCACAAATTACCATTGTCATCTTTGTCATCAGTCTTTTTTTGTGCGAGGCGAAGAATGTGCCAGTGGACTTTGAGCGAGCACACGACTACAAGCAGTGGTGCATCATCGAGCTACAGATGGCTGGGCAGTCCTGGTGCGTGGGCTTGGAGAGGACCTTCATGAACAAAGTCTGGCGAGTGTCATTCAAGTATGGGTGGGGCGCCTTCTATGCTGACAACAATCTCAACGTCGGCGACACTTGCTTCTTCAGCGTGATCCATGTGGCCACCTGCAGCAATGACGATGATGAGGAGGAGGAGCTGGAGGAATGGGAGAAGGAGCTAAGGACAATGAAGCTAAGCTCAAGGTGGAGGTGTGCAAGACAAACGACGGATGGAGGCGGTGAACTCGGCGCAAGAGTTGACACCGTCTGTATTTTGTTGTTTCATCAAAAGTATTATCTGGCCTATGAAGATTTCTTAGTATCGGACTGTCTTAGGCCCTATTTGGATGGACTACGACTAGTTAGCCATGGCTAAAAATTATCCAATTAGTTGTTTTATTAGTCCATACCTATTTGTATCCTGGACTAATTGTTGGGTTCTATGGACTAGTTGGATGGCCGCCGATAGTTGCCATCATTGTACTTCATTGTTCATCGACTCGTAGTGATTCGGACGATCTATATTTCTTAGGGTCGGACTATCTTAGGCTCTAGAAAATTTTAACACATATATGCCCACATCCTCTGATCAAAAAGGGCAACCACCGTTAGTATACTACTGATGAGAAAGAGAACCAGAAAGAGAACTATAGGCAAAAGCAACCAACAGGAGCTAGATAGAGTTTAACCCACCTAATACAAAGTTCAACAAAAGTTAACACAGACATAGCGATTGCGTGGGTTAAACTCTATTGAGTGTGGTGTAGATCACGTCCTTTAGTCATTTGGTAGCCATTTTCTAGCCCCTGTTGGTTGGTTTTGCCTACTGGTTTCTTTCTGGTTCTCTTTCTTATTTGTAGTATGGTAAATAAGCATAACGGAATTCATCCAATCAAGTCTCTCGTTGATCTAATGCCTAGTGGAGGAGCCACATAGCTATTCGAAGTTTACTGCACACATAAGAAAGTCCGAGCATTATAAATCTGACTGGGCCAGACATATCACACGTTATACAGGGAAACCTATTTCGTACTAGTACTTTCATTGAATTCCTGAAGGAAACAAATATAATTGAAACAAAACAATAGAAAAGCAAAAGCAACAGGAAATCAAAAACTACAGAATACACTATATTTGAGGATAAATTTCAAATGCCAGAATACACAACAATCAAAAAGAGTGAATTACTAGTTTCTTATTCCAATTTCCCATTTGAAAAAAAGGATTTCTTAGCAAAGCCTACAGTCCTTGCTGCAATATAGAGCCCTTCTTTCCCATCCGTCTGCATTGCCACAGAATCCCACCCGCGCACGGAAGATCACCGCACACCTGTGCCGGCGGCGGCGGCGACAACTTCCCCATGTCGTTCGGAGGACCACCTCGGTGGTCGGGAGGTGGCACAACACACACCCCTTGTTGCTTAGCCACATACTCATTGGTCCACCACTACCGCCCACCACCGCCGCCCACGATAGTTCCTTGCCCTCAACCAATCTTATGTGCCACCACGCAATGTCGTCGGTGGCGGCATCGTCATTGTGCCTATAGAGTGCTAGGGTGACCAGATAGGCCGCCAGATTGTGCCCGCCATCAGCGGTGTGGGTGAGATCATCGAGGCATGGCCAGGGGCTGTGCTTTTCCATGAATACAGTTTGTATCCCGGTGAGGAAGCAAGCCTTCGGGTTGCCTACTTGGGTTAGGCTAGCAAGGAGGGCTTCATAGTCGATGGGGTCATCCCATGTCCTCCCACGTCTGAACCAATCCAGTGCCAGACACCGACCGATGGTGGGGTCATCGCAGATGCAATGCATGGATGAGCAGGTCACCTATAGGCTATGGAGGTCATCCATGGACTACTCTAAGGTCGCACGAGGTGGACGGCGATCACAATTTGCACCTCGGTAGGGAGCGCTGTCAGCGACATGATTGCTGGTGTGGATCGAGCTACGGTGTGCGAAAGGTGGTGAGCCGGAGGGCTAGAGAGGTGGAGTGGTGTGACATAGGTTGATTGAGGAGGAGGCGGGGAGTCAACCGAGTGGAGGCTATAGTAGGAGTTCTTGAAATACCCTCTTCGAACTGGCTTGGGAACTCGCAATGACTTTTGCGCAATGCAAGGGAGGAGTCAAACAATGGGAGTGAGGCTAGGCTTTGTACACACAGGGATGCTAGGGCTTATATAGGCTTTGGACCTTTTATCATCCGGTGAAGTATACAGTGGCATAGTGTAGTCCAATCCAAGCAGTCGTAGGATCGCAGCAGCCAAAGGGGCAGCAACTAGCTAGAGATGGCTACATGGTTTCATAGGTTCTAATCGTCTACACTCCCTCGGCTATGTTTGATCGTCTACACTCCCATAGGAGAAGGGGGACGCTCCTTTCATTTAGACCTTACATGGCTGATGAGAGTGAAGCGAATGCAGCAGAAAAGCTGGACACAAGAATTGAATCGAGAAAAAAGAGCTTTTGACCACCATGACACGCTTGAAACTTGAATGTCGGGTGCGGTTGTGATAGGTCTTTTTTGTATACTTATTTCACGCCAATCCAAGTAGTCATAGCAGTCGAGGGGTAGACTGATTGCTACGACACTTTATACTATCCTACGAGATCAAATACATAGCGGGCGGACTTTCTTGCATTCGCATTAAAAGTCAACAGCTATGGCTCATCTGTTGTCCATTAGATCAAGGTGAGACTTGTTCAGATGAACTCCTTGCTGCATGGTTCTTTCAAGTTCAACAAATCTATAGGCAAAAGCAACCAATAGGGGCTAGAAACCAGTTCCCAAATGTCCAAAGGACCTGAGCTACACCATGCTCAGCAGAGTTTAACTGAACTAATACAAAGTTCAACAAAAGTTAACATAGACATGCATGCAAATAATTAAGACTCCATATACGGTCATCCCACAGACTAAACCTAGTCATGACTTGTACTACGGATACGTCCCACACAGATCAACGATCGAGGTGAGCGTGTAGGATCTCATCCATGTTCACCTTCGCTAAGACGGCGCTAGCGGCCGGCTCGACGTGCTCAAATAGATCATCCATATAATATTTGTCATTCGGTGGCGGTGGAAAAGCCTGCTGCACCACCAGGACTTTCACCGTTGTGCCAAACTAAAGTTGGGCAGCGATCTTGTTGGGCGACGCCAAGTGCGGCGCGTGCGGCCTTCAGCTCATCATGTAGCTTGTCGGCATCCAGACTAGCCCCTGAGTATAATTCTGTGGCCTTGTGGTAAGCCTCCTTTAACTTATAGTATTCTTCATAGTCTAACGATTCAACACCAGAAGACTATTCGGGATTAAACATGATCACTGACGGCATGCGGTGATGGGACGTCTCTCTGCACAATGGAAGCCAAGTTCAAGCCAACAGGATAAGGGGGAGAGCGATCTAATTGAGAAGGCAAATGACTCACGGAACTATTCGATTAAGCAGGAGACGAAATCATCGCTGGTGGCTGCCCCCACCAGGGGATGGTTCTCGGGGCCACTTTCTGAGCACGACCATGGACAAAGAACCTAGCTCTAGGGCCAATGATCCTTGGGACGCCGTCATGCCCACGTCCACCTGTTGAGAGACTAGGCAATTTCCAAATACTAGTTAAATTAAGCAGCATGAACACTAATACTAGCGTGAGCATTGCTTGCATACTCTAGTTAATTTAATGAAGAGAAACAACATGAAAAAAATCACCTCATCAATAGGAACTGGGGGTGGGTGTGAGACCATGCCGATGAGAGGTTCATCTATCGGTGGAGGATGGTCGGCATTGAAGGCCTCCGGGGACTCCCCCTGCCATGATCTAGCGTGTACTCTCCCATAACCTTCATCACCCATTGGTCTAGGTCATCCTCACAGATGGTGATCCTCAACTTGATTGTAGGGTCCGTCGGGCCTTGGAACCCCACTTGGGGTGGTGTCTCATCCTCAAGGGGAGGACCCAATAGCCGATGATGGTACGGATCACCCTCATCCCCATCAGGCCCCGGTCCATTAGGTCCTTGATCGCATCCAACAAGTTGGGCACATGTTGCCTGTAGGCGTCTAGGGGCGGTAGTTCCTCCCATGACTCTAGGAGGTTAGCACGCAGCCGGTTAGGAGAATAAGACAGCAGCAACGGGCTCTCATTGGGGATGTAGAGCCATGACTTTTGCCACCCCAAGTCCGCGGGAGGGTAGCGGTCAAGGCTCAGGTACCTGTCCTCCATTCAGGGACGAAGTTGGAACATGGCACCCCCATCCAAGGAAGATGGACCCCCCGAGCGCTGAGCAAACCACCCGAAATAAAGACCGCCAGAACTCATAGTGGGCAGGGACTCCCAGGAAGCCCTCGCAAAGCATGATGAAGAGGATAGGTGGAGGATCCCCTGTGGGCTCAAGTAGTGAGGCGGAGCCGGTAGTAGTATAGCAACCACCGGAGTAAGGGGTGTGCCGGCACCCTAAACCTAAAAGAGTGGAAATGGGCAAAAGAGATGACCTCATTCTCCTCTAGACTCGGCTCCACTTCAGTTCTCAGCGAGACTCTCCACTCGATCGCGTCAGTGGCCTCCGAGATCACCGTATTTAGTCGTAGCTTGTTGAACGCCTTACGGTCAATGGATGACTTCGTCCACTGCGTGGTCATGTTCCTCGCAGGAGGTGTCAACGGCGCAAAGAGCGTAGTAGGGTGGAGGGCAAAAGCTTTGGGATGGAAGGAGGAGATCTAGGGAGGGAAGGTAAATGATCGCCGAAGGCAGCAGATAACCTTCCCTTTCACGCCCTTGTGTCTTCTATAGTTTGGGGGTCGTGGAACCCCCCCCCCATGCCCCATGACCACTAACACATTTGCGTGGGAGGGTGGTTCAGCTTTGCCCTATCACATTAATGCGACGGGCCGTGAGGCGACGTCCCTGCTGGAACTGCATGTTGATCCCACCCACGCGCGCGCGCCTGTGCGGGAATCCAGGGGCCTACAAGATGAAAAAGGATGCCACACATCGTTCATCAATACTATCCGGGTAGTCACGATTTTAAACCGCCAGACCTTCTATGATAAATCTTATCGCTCCACTAGTGTTCGGCTAGTGAAAATTTTAAAGGGCCATTCTGTCTATAGGGTGCAGAAACATTTTCAATAGTTCTGCATCAGTCCTTTGATGGTTATGATCAGCCAAAATCTGAATTCAACTACTCCCTCCATCCCAATTCGACAAGTTAGAATTGTCAAATTTGACAAAATAAAAAAAAATCAATGTAATAAGAATCAACTGAAGTATATGAAGTATGAAAGAAATAAAGGAATATAAATATAGTTGGACCAACATAAAAACTTTATTCCATTATATACAAAAATACATTACGTAGTATTTCTCTAATCTCTAATGTCTAAAAGAACTCATCTTACCAAGGGGACTCATGGCAGACGGTTGAGAAATTACATTCAGTCGATCAACATGAGTAAAGATGATAGAGTCTCCTCCCACAAACACAGTAACCAAGTCTTTTCATTTGCTCAAAATTCCTAACACGGACAAAAATCTCGCCAATTTCATAGTCTTCGACAATTGTAACAAAGCAATCTTTACCAAGCATATAACAAATTGTAGCTTCAACAACGATCCGTCGGGGACGTTGATGAATATGACGTCCCCAAGCAACAAGCACCCCTTGTACGATACCTGGCGACACTCCTAGCTGCCAAAGCACAAGCTTGCTGGTGGAGTAAACATGGGTGTTGTGGTACGATGACATCTCTCTGTATACATACAGAACAAAAAAACACAAGGAAAAAATCATTAGAAAAAACCACATATGAAACACTAGACCTTGAACAAGCAAGAACCAACACAAAGCAACAGAATATTGCCTAGGCCATATCTTAGCCTCGATTGAGATCCTGACTAGAATAAAATGACAAAGAAACTAAAACTCACCTCAACAAGGACGATCATTGTTGTTCCACGGCCAACAGCCGCTAATGAAGTTGTAACGCTGTCTCCTTTCCTTGGCTAGCTACTTGCAAGTGAAAAGTAAAAGAGACCAGGAACAATATTTATACTCGACGCAGACGCTAACAAATGTTAGAAGATGTGAGTCCCCATAGCGTTACTAATTACTAATAAAATAGATTCAGAATACGAGCAGTCAGAGTAGTAGTCGAGGGGTTAGCTTGTTTTCCTGCTTTGATTATGAGAAAGTCCGGCGCATTAAATACACAGAGCTATAGACTTTCTCGTTATCATAGCAGGAAACGTGTCAACCCCTCGACTACTACACTGGTGATTTGAGTAGTAACGGCGACGAGCAATGGGAACGTACTCGAGCGATGGCATGTACAGCACCGACTATGACTCCAGCGAGGAGGAGGATGATCTGGAGTATTGTGACTCGTCCAGTGATGAGTCTGGCGAGTTGGCGAATCGCCAGAGCACTAGCAAGGAGGAGGATGTTTTTTTCTTTCTCTAGAAACTCAAATCTCCTTAGAATCCATGACTTTTTCCAGGTTGGGAAATCCATGGGGATATCAATAACCCATTTAGTTATTTATGGAGGGTTTTCCATCCCTGGGTCTGTCTTCAGCTTGCTTCCAAATTATAGGCCTTAGTTCAAAGAGTCGCAGATGCAGTCACACACATAAAAAAATAATCAGCAGATGCAGCGCAACAAGCTACAGCGAGTTAGTTTATTTTTTTCTTTTTTTGGTAATTTTTAGCTGTCAAATTCATGTATCTTTTAATTATTTATTTATTATCATCCTCTTTTAGTTTTATGTTTATTTATATTTAATATGAAAAAACTAAAAAGGCAACAACTAACTCATCGGATATATAAACAGGTGCACAGGAGCAAAATTAAAAGACAGATATTAGGTAAGTAACATTTTATCGTAATGATTTCCTATTAAAACATGAAATAAATTCTGGTCTCTGCTGAACACCACGCCCGTGCACCGAGTAGTCCCGCCAACACGCCTCGAAAAATTGATTTCGCACCGCGCCGAGCAGTCCCACCAACACGCACCAAAAATTAGATGTCTCTCTTTTGCCCTCCACGTGGAAAGTAGGTTTACCACACCATTAATTTTAGACAAGGGCATTTGTGGTAATGTGATAGCCACATAAAAGCACAAAGAGTCGCCATCTCCGCCTCTATCTCCATTCTCCAGCCGCGCCGTCTCTCCTCCAGCTCCAAATCCTAGTCCCATGGCCTCCCTCTCCACTCTCTAGCCGCCCACTCTGCCACCCAGCTCCAAACCCTAGGTGCCATCGGCACAGCAGCTCGACTCCCTCTCCACTCTCCAGCCACATCCTTTCTCATACATTTTCGAACCCTAGCCTCGACGACAGTACAAGCCAGATCCAGATCCCCTATCTCGGCACCTGCCATGACTAACTGGATCTGAACCCTAGCCGAAGCTAGATCTGTTACCCCTTCATCAACGTTGGTCACACCAGCTCCGTGACCATGATGACAAGACCGGATCTAAACACGGACACAGAGGAAGAGGTACCCAAATTCCTTTTATGATGTGTGCTCTACTGTAGAGGCTGAACCAAGGATATATAGATAGCGATGGGGTTACATATTTCCTATAGTTGAGTGTAGCTGACATGTGCTTTATTGGATTAATAAATTCTGTATAAGCTGTAGTCACTAGTTAGGCGCTTATTTGCATACTCTTGCTCTATTGTGTTGACATTCTGTAGAAGCTTTAGTTAATAAATGCCTTTATAATCTAGAAAGATGGAAGAACTTGGAATACATGTGGACCCAAAACATGTGCCTCCAAAGGCAAAAAAGTCAAGCACAAAGGGTAGACAAGGTGAAGATTTTGAATATATCCCTAAACCAGGGGAGGTAGTTGACGGATTTGATGTTACAGATGAATCGGATTTAGATTTAGAAGATAAGCCAGTACCCTAGCAATTGAGGTGCTTGTTCTATCTTGTATTTAGTTCAAAGGGGGGTGTAGGTAGCAATGCAATGCTTTACTGTTTGGATAGCAATGCAATTTGTATATGTTTGCTGCTTAAGTTTGTATCATCAATTTCAGTGTATGGGTCAAAGGAGCCATAGAGGAGGCTCTGCCAGCAACACAAAAGGCAGTGCTACCATGAGTCCTGGGCGAAGGCACTCTAAGCGGTTAAATTCAACATGACCAGGAGAGTTTGCTCATGGAGTTCGTACTCGGAGGGCTGCCGTTGGTAAAAGGGTGGAGCTATCAGCAGTAGGTGAACATATTTCTCCATCACCATGGAGGGCTATATGTAGGGATCAATTCAAACTTCATGAATTAACTAGAGACATTTGTCGGGACGACTGCCCACGGCTAGATGATGATAGCCATGCCGAAGAGGAGCCCTCTGAGCTACCTAGCCCTATGAGAGACTGCCCATGGCCAGATGATGATAGCCATGCCGAAGAGGAGCCCTGTGAGAGACTGCCCACGGCCAGATGATGGTAGCCATGTCGAAGAGGAACCCTCTAAGTAAAGTCCCATCTCCATCCACTTATAGAACAATGAAAGTTGCCTAGGTTGGCATTACCTTACAGATGTCTATCAATCAATTCACATTAGCTATTTAATATCCATGTTACTTTTCTAACAATCTAAATGTATAAAAACATTGTAGTACCATTGTCGAGAAGTGCGAGGAAGCCGAGGCCTTGAACTCGTGGAACTTTGCTTGACAAAATGAGCAAATCAATGGGAGGATTGAGGATGCCCATTTCTGTTGCCTAGGGGACCAGAAGGCCACATGATCCAGTGTAAGCTGCCAAGTTTGCCACAGAGGCAGGTGTACTAGTCAGGCATCAAATACCAATTTTGATGCATTGGCGACATTATAAGAAGCTCTCTAGTGTCGTCCATTACAGGAATTTTGTGGACAGGCTAACTGTATGTATGGGTATCCTCTCTTGATATTTAACTCTGCTTTGAGAAACTTTAACAGATTTACTTTTCATTCACACTACTACGTGCAGTCAAGGCTGGACATTGACAAGGCTCACCTACCAACACAAGAAGCTTGCTAGAATGTATTGCAGTCTGGGCTACGACAGGCACGCTACTAGTTGAAGCAAACCTACTTCAATGGCCTCCCTGCTTATTAGATCCCTACGACCTCTCCTGTCTCGTCCATGACCAATGCATAGTGGTGTGAACTTATCGAGACTTAGTCTAGTGCTAAGAACAAGGTGTGTGTGGACCCATCAATTTCCTGTCTAGTCTTGCCATAGTCTACTTGTGCTGCAGTCTAACACAAATGAAGCTATAGGAAACATCTGAGACAAACAAGCGAAACTATGAAAAAGTGAAGTACCACCAGTCTACAGGATCTTACTCATATGTTGTCCAGCTGCAAACATTTGTAAGTGATGGTTGTGTTTTTATTGTTACGCTTGTCTTTGTATAAATATAAATAGAAACTCATGTGCAATGTGAATAGAAGGAGAACAAGAGGAAGGCCGCAGAACACGATCAAGGACATGATGAATAACATGATGATCTAGGACTTGAACAACATGGTTGACCTGATGAAGATGTTAATGTTGTGGAAGTCTTCAAGGACTTCCATACCAATACGAAAAGGGCCTGAGCGATGCTACAAGAGCAGCAGTTGTAAGTATGCTCATTTGTTTTCCTTGAAATCTACTGAACCCATTGCCATAAAAGAAGGAAACGCAGCAGAAGCCTAATGGGGCAACATCATTTAATTTTGTAGTTACAATTACACTAATCAATATGGTACATGTACATTGTGCTTATGTAATCTCTATCGGCAGTAGGCTGCAAAACACCTATGTATTATGCTTATGTAATCTCTATCAGTAGTAGGCTGAGAAAGTCATATGCATTACTTGTTATGAATTAATCTCTTGGGTTTTCAATTGAAGTCCTCTTCCACTATCTGTAACAAAATGTTTTACTGATTGAATTTCATAGGAAGCTATGAAAGCTATGCAAGCAGAACATATTACTGATGGGCAGGAACCAATGACTAGTGTTGATGTTGTTTCCAACGTCCTTTGCCTCTACCAGGGCAAGCCCCCCTCCCAGGCAAGTAGGAAAATCCTTTTTTTGAAGAATGCTGGTATCCTGAGAAACTCCACCAGAGCAAAGACATCGGCGCAGATGACGCTTCAGGAGCAGCTTGCTGGTGAACAGGAAAGTACCGCTGCCCTCGTCGAACTAGTGGATGAACTGAAGAGGAAGATAGAAGAATTTGAAAGGGAGTTTGAGGAATTCAGGAAACAGCGATAGGAGGAGTACAATAGGCTCTGTGAGCAAGTCATGCGCTTAAGCTCTCCTAGTAATTAACTCTCAGTCTTCAACTCCTGCGGCTTGATGCGGTGAACATTTGTGGTCTATTGTGTGGACTCATGTGATGGTTTGTTGTGGTGAAACTCTTTCAGTGGCTTGCTGCTGACGTGTGAAATGTTAATTGTTGGTATTTGATTGCTAGCTTGAATAATTATGTTGTCAATCTATGCAGTAGTGACGATCTCAAATTACTTTTCTGATGTAATTAGTCCTGCACGTGGTAGAACCAGGACAGGCCACGTGATCAAATAAAAATGCAACACATGGACCAACCAGTTCATGACACGTGAATTGGCCGAGGCACGACACGTGGGCTGTTAAAAATCCGACACGTGGAAGGAAATCGTCAAGCCACGTGGACGTATAAAAATATGACACGTGGACGGATAGCATCGTGATGCATGGTCAAATAAGAAACAGACATGTGGACCAATAAAAATATGACACGAGGTCCAATGAATAAGTGACACGTGATCCCACTACAACACGACACATGTGCCAGTAGAAAACTGACATGTGGAACAATAAGGAACCGACACGTGGTCCAGTAAGAACCAGAAACATGCAAGAACCATAGATGACCACGTTGTGCAATAAGAAGGTGACACATACCCGAACCATCTCCAATGCAACCGGCTATAGCATGTACACATGGAAAGCATCTCCAATGGAAGCACCCACCAGTGTGGCAGCCCCCCTGCCATGCATGCCAAAACAGTTCTATGATGTTCTGTTTTTGTCACAGATCAAGCCACTTCTATGACGATTTGCGAAAATCGTCATAAAAGTTCAAGTATAACGCGACTTCTATGACAAACCGGTTTTCGTCATAAATTCATCATAAAATTGAAATTATGATGAATTTGACTCCTTCAGTGATGAAAGTTGATCGTCATAGAAGTGGATATTCCTAGTAGTGCCTCCTTACATAGCTCATGGAGTAGGGTTATGACACTAGTACAAAAAATAGTTTTTCTTGATGCCAGGCTTTTTTCACTGGTGGTTCATAAAGAACTCCCACCAGTAGAAACAGATGAGTGGGACCATGGCTATGACCTGACGTAGGCACTCATTTTTAGATGGTTGATCAATGAACCACTCCCACAGCTTCAATGCCATCAGACATGCTCTTCACGATCTTCCACTGGGATAATCACAAAGCCCCTCACAAATCCTTCCATCAATGCCCCTGCACAATTACCAAGCGGTGCTCAACGATGTCTCACTGCTCCAATCCATCTAGGTGTGACAACCACCAAGAGTAACAAGAAATATACAACAACAATGATTGTCTAGTGCCACTAGATGCTAATTCTCAAAGAAAATGCATTAGATCACTCCTAATCTCACCCAAAAGCAAACTCAAATGCGCTTATTGAGTGGAGTGTGTTCTTGATCTCTAATAGCAAGTGCCAAGAGAGCCAAATAGGTCGGCCACACCCTCTATTAATAGAGCCAACTTAAGAACCAATTGTTACACACTTAGTGGGCCGTCTACATACCCATTAGAAAGCTCTGGTGATCACCGGAGGACACCACTAAAGCTTTCCCAACGGCTAGAATTCAAAATAGCCATTTACACAACCAAACCTCAGGTGCCTTTTTATTTGGTGCTCACCGGACCTTGGCGGTGAGTACAAACACCATGCAAAAAAAATTCTCCTATGTAGAAGGGTTAGGTTGTAGCCAAAACTCCGGTGAAGGGTGGAGCTCACCACCAGAGAATTCTGGTGGCCTTAAGAACCTTCTGCATAAGGTTTTTTAGGATCAATGGAATCCTCCAGTGACCCCACCAGAGTTTTCTGGTGATCCACGTTCGTTCCAATCTGCCCCACGCGCGCCAACTTTGCCGATCATAACATGTCTAGGATAGTCTCTGGTGACCCATCTCCGGTGGTCACCAGAAGAAAAATTTGTGTAGTTGATTTGTCAGCATATATCAACAGAGGAGCCAAAGCTCCAGTGATCCCCCTATAGGGGCACCGGAGAAATCCGGTGAGGGTAAAAACCCTGCACCCACCCCTCTCTCAAATCATTTTTAAATGTGGTAACTCCCAAAGTGTCCTATGGGACAACAACACCTTTTAGCACTAAGTTAGCTTTTTCAATACATTTTCAAAGCATTTTCTCTTTCTTTCTCATCACGTCACTAGGTCTGGCGCATATGCATTGTTAGTCCTCACTTAATTAGAAACTAGATAACCACATTGTTTAAGAAATCCCCTCTTAATAGTATGGCTATCTATCATAAACCTAGTCATACACTCTATTGCACCTTCGTCGGCAAAAACAAAACATATCTTATACATTTGCCTTCAATCCTTTGCATAGGGCTTTTGCTTCCGATTCTTTCCAAAGGTTGCAACTCCTTGCAACCCATGTTGAGCACTTACATCTTGAGGTCTCCATGATCTCCACCTTGCTTCATGCCTTGCTCCACCTTGCATTGTGGACTAACCTAGCTAATCAGCTCAAGTAAAGCTTTAGTCCACTAGTTGTTTTCAATTACCAAAATCAAACTAGGGTCTTTCACTTGGCTCATTAAAGTCCAACCCCAGGGCGGGATACTTTATACCGCTAGCTATTTGATATAAAGAACAATAATTCAACTTGTAATAGTTAGTAACACCTTCATCATTGCCCTTGCAATCTCTTCGATTACATGTTAGCCATTATATTTCCCATTGACCTAGGTTTGCTTTCTAGTGTACTCACTCCATTTCAAAAAGGATGTTGGTCTAGCCAAAATAAGTGTCAGTGGATTACCCTCATTTAGTTCACCCGAAACATTTTCCAAAGCTTTGATTAACAAAACACCCTTTGGCTCCTAGACTGCTTGGATCCTCGGTGGAATTAAAACAACAAAGGGTAGGAAGGTTAGTTCAGCTCTAACAAAGTTTTGGAATACGAGAATAACAACTATTCCGAAAAATTGGCTAGAATAACAACCTTTTTGAAAGGAAGGTAATTTTGAATTACTCACTCTATTCTCTTTTATAACGCAGACTTTGACATGGCCCAGTTTCCCAAATTACACTTCTATCATTTATTTATTTTGTATTATATTGTTTATACTTATAGAGTTATGGTAATTAGATAGTACATTTGATTACAAATCTAACCATATCAGGTTTGCGTTATAATAATTTAAAACTGTTAGCCAGACTATTGGTTACAGATTTTAAAGTTTGAATCTTGATATGACTGTGCACCTTATAAACGAGAATGGAAAGAGTAACTCCAAATTATTATTAATTGCATTAATTTTTTCTAAACTATTATCGATAATAAATATGAGGGATGCGTTACTTGTAAGTCAAAAACGAAATGAATAAACAAGTAGCAGCATAAAAAGGTTGTCTCAGTTTATTTTTGTGCCCTATGTGTTCACGGCTTTGTTAGTTTTACAGTAATTTTTTATATACATTATTGGGTCATCAGCTATTTTCCACTTGTCGAATAATGTCTCGAATACCAGGTTATGGTTTGTATATTTTGTTGTGCTCACCTAGGTTTGCCAAATTGCTAGCCCGGGAAAGAAGAAACAATTACGATGAGAGTTGCATGCAAAACTCGGGAAATAAAATGAGTCGCTAAATCTTCCATGCCGCTTACAAGCTAAGTTTCAAGTATAGTGTGGACAAAACTGACTGCAGGTAAACCCTCTAATCACAGGGCCATGTGCTCCCCGGGTGTCCCAGAAAGACAAACATTATAATTCAGATCATATTTAGCCTATATAGTTCGTAACGATCTTTTGAGAGTTGATCAATATACAACATCTCCACTTGTTCCACGTAGCTATATATACACATGTCAAATAAAAGAAGAACAAGAATGTATATAGTAGTCACCCGATATAATGATGGCATAAACGAGCTTAACTTTATAATTAGGAGTAAAAGGTAATTTTTCATTGATAAAAAATAGATATGCATCTAAATGACTAAATTTGTGCCTATAAGAGAACTCAGACAATGGTGATAGCAGTGTACAGTACACCGAGACCACATATGCCAGCTGGTAATGATGGGAATGCAGAGAGCACAAAAACAAAGGTACATGGAAGTGCTAGTAGGAGCAGGCATAAAGTTTCAAAAATGCTATACAACACACATGTGTTTTAGCACAAAAAAAACACATGGATTTTTTTATCTCTCTCCCTCTCCCGTCCTCTCCCTCTCGGTCTCTCACGAGGCGCGGCCACGCCTCCCGTGACGCCACCGCTCCCGCCATCGTCGCCCCCGCCAGTGCACCGGCAGCCCCCCTCCCCCTTCGTCCCCTGCGCGGGTGAGTCCTTGCAGTCTCTTCTCTTCCTCTCCCTCCGTGCGCATCTCTCTCCCTCTCCGTATCCCGATGCGGCGCCGCAGCGGCCAGGCCCCGCGGTGGCCGCTGTCCGACGCTGCCGCGCGCTGCTGCGGCCGAGCGCCCGGTGGTGGGCACACCTGCGGTGCAGCGGCCCCTATCCCTTCCTCCCGCCGCGCACGCGTCGCCGGCCATGACAGTGGCGGTGGCGGCGCATCCCCGCGCCCGCTCCGGCCATGGCGGCGGCGGCGGTAGATTTGTGATTTGTCTTTCCATAGAAGAAAAAAATTGTGATATGTGATATGTGATCTATGATCTGTGGAGACTGGAGATAGAAGAAGGGTGGAGGCTGTTGATCTTAATCCTATGGTGTAAAAAAATTATGTGTGGAAACTGCATAAAACACATGGTTGTGTAGTAGACAGACTCAGAACAAGATGGAGGCAAGGAAGACAAAGAAGAATTACTAGCTTATTCTCAGCTGAATGAAGACACGCACAAATCCTTCAAAACAAATAATTAACCTTGCACACAAGAATATCAAGAAGAGAGGAGCTAGATCGCTCAATCCAGAGCACCCAAAATTAATAACACACTTTGGAATTTACTTGCCAGAACTCCTAAAAGCTAGCTAGCTTGGCTGCACGGCTTTCAAGGAGTGGTCATCATCAGCAGTGATCAGCTTCCGGTCCTCGTCGTCGAACTCGACCCACACCGTGCTGATCGTCGTCTCCATCTTGTGCGCAAACGAAGAACCACGACCACCGTCGATCGCCTCTGCTCCAGCTTTGGCCTCGACCTTCTCTTCCTGCAGGCAGCCATCTTCTTCCGGGATCGGGATCATCGTCACCGGCTCCATCTCCATGGCAAAGGCATGCGCTGGCGTGACGACCCTGACGAGAGGGTACTCGAGGCTCTTGCTGCTCGCGTTGCTCCTCTTGCACTTGTGGTAGAACTCCTTGAGCTCCGGCGTCTGCGCGCACGCCTTCTTCAGTATCTCGTGAGCGGTGACCCTCGAAGGCTTGCTTAGCCCGGCGAGGCTCCTCGACAGCAGCAGCAGCATGACGTCGACGCCTTCCGCGAAGGCGTCGTAGACCTTGAAGCTCTCACGGAGCACAATGCCGAAGGCCGACCGCGCGGCGGCGCTGGCGCTCGTGTTGTTGTCCGGCAGCAGCTGGATGGCGAGGTCGAGCAGCCTCTGGCACATGGCGAGCTTGAAGAGGAGCGTCTCGGCGCTGGCGTCGTGGGAGGAGGTGGAGGAGGATGCAGAGGAGGAGGGCGGGGGCGGGAGCTTGGCGGCGTCGTGGTCAGGTGGCGGCGGCTTCCGCACGGGCTCCAGGTTGCCGGCCTGGTTTATCACCCACTGCATGCGCTCCTCCAGGTAGGCCGAGTAGCCGTGGACGAAGGCGCACGCTCCGCTGGCGACCGCCGCCGTGCCGGCGCTGGCGTAGTGGACTACGCTGCCAGCGGTAGCGAGGGGCGAGCAGCTGCACCGTGGCGCGTCGACGCGGAGCTCGCGGGAGGCCCAGAGGCCGCGGAAGTCCTGCTCGAAGTACCGATCGCCAGAGCGGAGGAGGCGGTGGACGAGGAGCAGGGACCGGAGCGCGGCGGCCGGGGCGCGCGCGGCCTCCAGGCGCGCCGTGATGCGGCGGGAGAGGAAGGTGATGGCGCCCGGCGCGTTGGAGACGAGGAAGAGGATCTCGTGGACGTGCCGGTCGTCGTTGGCCCCTCCGCCGCTGCTGCTGCCGGTGCACCGCTCGATGGCCGCCTCGATGTCAGCGAGGAGCGCTCGGTCGGGGACGGCGGCCGCCAGCGAGGAGGACTTGGTGGTGGACGCGGTGCCGGCGTGGTCCATGAGTGAGCCTATTGCTGCCCAAATCTTGCCCTTGAACACCTTCATGTCTTATATGACCTCATGAGTCTCATGAGAGAGTGGAGAGGGGGAGAAGAAGAGAGAGATGGTGCATGAGAGTTATAGCACACTCCCTCCTCTTGTGTGCATGCACTAATCCACTTGTAAGTGGGACTGCCTAGAGAGACAGAGAGTAGTAGAGAGAGAAAGAAGTATATCTATGTTGTGCATGACCATGGTCACAAGGAATTCTTAAGAGAATGAAGCCTCTGCAGCAACAAGTCCACTGTTAGCCTTATGACTTGTGGAAAAGTGACAAGAAGAAAGCAAGCTCCCACTATCTGAGGGGGAGAGAGACAGAGCATGCAAGAAAATATATTCGGAGGTCAACTCTTGGGTGGGGGAATCATATGCCTTTGGAATGAGGTGCCTCATGCATCAAAAGGCTTCTTCCATTGGCATATGGACAGGAGGTTTGACTCAAATAGAAATAGTTTTCAAGTATTAGCATATGGATTCCTACACATCAACATCAAACAAGGAGCTTTCTGAGAGGAATGTGAGGTTTTGGAACTAATTAAGGGCTACTTTGGAAGTGTGGGGAGTCTAGCCCAGGGAAGAGAAGCCCTCGAGAGGATTCTGACGCCAATTCGTTTCCCTGGGTTGTCTTTCCCGCCAGAGGTTTAGTTCCCTGTCACTATTTGGAGAAAAGAGCAGGAATCTCAGGAAAAAAATGGTCTCACAAAATCATGAAAAAAGAGAGAGAAAAACTAGAAATAAAAGTATGACCGCTATCTCCTCTTCTTGTTCCTGATGATCAAGAAGACACCGGAGCAGGCTTCCAAGCAGCTGAGCAGCATGATGGCGAGGCCGCTCACCAGGATGTGCACACCGGCCATGACAGGCGTGGAGCGAACCCCGAGCCGGAGGCTAGCGACACTGCGACAGCGAGGCCAAAACCGTTGTGGCACCACCGTCGCGATCAGCACGGCCACCACCGTCATCGAGTTGATGGCGTTGCTCAGTCCTTCCTCGTGCAGCTTGTTGATGGCGTTGTTCGCGATGCCCTGCATGCGCACGCGCGTCTGCTGCGGGTGCGCCTTGTGCTTGATGTCTCGCTCACCTGCTGCTTCAGCTCGCGCGCCTGCTTGTTGCCGCCGCCGCCGCCCTGGCTGATGGTGCACGCCAACTGCACGCCGTGCTCCGCCAGCAGCTTCGCCGCGTCTGTGTTGCCCATCTTATCCGCCATGTCCAGCGGGGTCTCGCGGGACCGTGGTCCGGCATCGTGACCAGCCGCTTGATGATCTCGTGGCGCGCCTTGTGCGTGGACATGTGCAGCGCGGTATTGTCCTTGTTGTCCGTCTGGTTGAGCAGCGCCGTCTCGGCGGTGAGGAGCGTGTCGACGAGGTCCAGCCTGGTGCCCTTGAGAAGGCCCAAATGCCTTATATGTTATCAGCTTCAGTGGACCTGGGACCTGTGGGAGCGCAGGCTCGTGGTAACGAGCCGGACCGGCTGCAAGCCAGCTCCAAGATCGTGAACTCGGTGGTCACCACCGGTTCCAACATCTGGTGCCCTTGGTGGCCATGTGCAGCGCGGTCTGGCCCTTCTTGTCCGTGCGCAGCGCGATGCTGGGCTCCGCCTCCAGCAGCGCGCACCACCTCCACAGCCTGGTTCTGCCTGGACAGCAGCGCCCCGAGCTCCTCAGCGTCCATGCCGGACATCATCTCCGCATGGACCCAAGCTGGCCGGCACGCGCCGCTGTGTGCATCGCGGTGTCGTCCCGCTTCCCCGTCAGCTGCTTTGTCATCTTCTTGCGCCGCGTCGCCGCCTGTGCCGCCCACGGCGAGTCCATCGCCAACACTGCGACAGTCGACAGCGACTCGCGAAAGGAGGAACCGGGCCTCGGGGAAGCGCTCCCGGCCTCTTGCGTCGTGGATTGCTCCCCCATGAAAAACACGGGGAAGGGGGTTGTATTCCACGTCTCCGGGACCTTCCAAATGCAACGGAAGATTACCCCGTGACAGATCGCCCCGCGAGTTCCCGCCCCGGACAATCGCAGGGAATCCGGCGAGGATCAGTGCTTCCAAATTAGCCCTAAAGGTGAAACATAGTTGAAACCCACGTCTCAACTCCGATCCCAACAGGAACAAGTCACAGTATATATTCCCTTCTCTCTCTTTCTTCTCTCTGATATCTCTCTCACACACACACATCTTTTCAGCACTCGTGTGTGTGTGTATGGTACGCGTGTACCAAATAGCTATTCAGTACTCAGCGGCGGTCAAACAGGCCTGACCCACCGTTCGGGCCGGAGGCTCACAGGCCCAGCCCACCAACGAGGTTGAGCGCAGTAGCTCAGCTCCCCCACCCACCCATGATTTTTTGCGGTTCCAATTTCCATACCCCGTCCGCCCACACCGGCACTACTGCCGGCTCCACCCCGCACCCGTCGGCACCGCGCCTCACCATCACCCTCGACGCCACGCCCTGCCTCTAGTCCGCCCCCTATGCTCGGTCTCCTCCTTCCTTCCCTCCGCCGGCACCACCCGTCCGCACTCCCAGCCGCCGCACCTCACCCCAGCCCCGACGGCGCCGCCCTAACCCCACTGGAGTGTGATCTCTACCACTTCCCGGTGGGCGAGGCTCACTCTCTTCCACCTCCCCACCGCCGTCCCTTCTTCGTCGAGCAACAGGCGATGGTGGAGCGACCCTGGGAACCGCTCATCTTCCTGCGGGCAGCAGCGGCGAGATCTGAGCGGGCGTGGTACCTGAAGGACGTCGGTGACCTCACGTGGCTCAACCTGCGCGATGCCTGGCTGCTGGTCAGGCGGTCACCGAGAACCACAGCAGCAGCGCCTGCTTCACCGCCTTCCACTCCCTCAAAGCCGCCTCATCTTCCAGATGCTCTTCCTCCCGCTCGCTCCTGAGCCTCGGATGGTATACGACCAGTCACTGCTTGTCGATAGAATATCGTCGGCAGTCCTCCGAGGGGTATCCCACGAAGGTAGATTGATCGATAGAGGAGCGCGAGATCAAGAACAAGAAAGCAACAGAGACACGAGTTAGACAGGTTCAGGCCATCAGTATGACGTAATACCCTACTCCTGTGGTATGTTGGTTTGTATTAGCTATCGTATGATATGCCATGATTTTAGAGGGGGTCCCTGCCAGCCTTATATAGTCCAGGAGGCAGGGTTACAATTTGGTTAGATCTGAGAGATAACCGGAAAGTAATAACTGATTACAGGAATCTTGGGATCATACATATCCTAACAGATCTCGTAGTATCTTCAGGATATCTTCCCGATGTCTTGCGGAAGGCGCCGAGCAGAGTCGTGCCTCGCAAGGCTTCTTCTTGTGGGCTAGGCCACCCCTAGGGGCGTAGCCCATGTGGTCTATCATGGGTATCCGGGGTTGTACCCCCCACAGCTAGTCCCCGAGCGCCTTGTACCCGTTGTGCAACGCCGTCTTGAGCTTGTCTGAGCAGGTGCGACCCAAAGTCGAGCAGTCCAAATCATGGTCCGACCACCGTGATGAGTCACCGAGCAACCGTGAGCAGTTGCCAAGTAGCGTGGACCATCGTCGAGCAGCATGCCCCAAGCACGGCTTGCCATAAGGGTGTAAGGAGCTCAAGTCTAGAATTGAAAATTTCCTCCTAGCGGACCAAGTGTGCCCACTTAGAGTCCGACCACGAGGAAAGGAGATAATCTTCTTTGGCTTTCAGAGTCACGGAGTCTTCTAGAAAAATCAAGCACATTCACCGCAAGGTGAAGTGTGCCCACTTAGTCCCCGAGGCTGACAGTAGATGACGTAGTCATGTGGTGCCAGGGTCAGAAAGTAGAAAACTAGCCGAGCAGGCAACTAGTCCCCGGGCGAAGCCTCGAGATGAGGAAAAGCAAACACTCACCGCAAGGTGAAATGTGCCCACTTAGTCTCCGAGCCTGATAGTAGATGACGTGGTCATGTGGTGCTAGGGTCAGAAAATAGAAAACTAGCCGAGCAGGCAGCCAGTCCCCGAGCTGCAAGATGAGATACCGGAGCAATCAAACCGTGGTGAAAAAATCAGAGTGACGGCTGTACAGTAACAGTTACTGAACCTCAATAAATGTCGGAGAAATCGGTGATTATTCGGCGAGTAGCAACAAAGGCGGCGATAAATGAGCGACATGGGCTACGGTTGCGCGAAAGCCCAATTTACGGCCCATTAAACTGCGTTGGAGAATTCGGAGCAGCGCAGATCGCGGGAACGGTTTCCCAAAAACCCTCGGATGCAAAAAGGGTGGGGAAAGTGCTTTATAACTACGCCGCCGTAGTCCCCACTCCCACCCTTGCCACTTCGTCTTTCTCCAATACTCCCGCATTTCCAGATTCACAGGCACATCTGCCTCCTCCGCCAAACCCTAATCGGAATCTAAAGGATGGCGCCGAAGAAGGGAGCCGTGAAATCGAAGAAGACGAGCCCGAAGAAAGCGGGCACCGAGGCCCAGAGGGATGAAGAGTGGGTGCTGTCGCGCACTGGAGAGGCAGAGCTGAACAGACTGGTTGAGGCAGGCGTTCTTCCTGATCGTGTGACGGTCGGATGGCGGCCGGCCCTCGGTGAGCCCTTTCCAACACCTCATACCGACGAAGTTGTGGTATTTGAAGATTACTTTTGGCGTGGGTTGGGATTCCCTATTCGTCCATTCCTTAGGGAGTTGTTGGAGCTATGGGTAGTCAGTTTGTGCAATATCCACCCAAATACCATTCTTCATATCTCTATCTTTATCCACTTCTGCGAGGCATTCCTTGGTATCCTTCCCCCACTTCAACCTTTTCTGTTATCTATTCTGGCGGAAGAAGAGAGGCGGAGGTGGTTCCAAGGTGGTCGGCGTTGTATACCTTCAACTGCGTGACGGAATGGCAGGTGAATATCTTACTGTGCCACTGAACACATCATTAAAAAATTGGAACGCAAGGTGGTTCTACATAAGGTAGACTGACCCAGCCATCCGTTGCGACCCTGATCACATCCCAGAGAACCAAAAGAGCTGGTCGGAGATGCCAAGAAACGCTGATATGGACCAAGTGAAAGAGCTTCTTGACTTAATTCGGGGTGTGAATATCAACGGCGGATTGGTAGCAGTGAGTTTTATATCGCGTCGCGTTCAACCCTACAAGGATAGAGCCCATCCTGCTTTTGAATTCAAAGGGAAAACTGACGGTACCCGGGAGAAACCGGATATGCTATTGAAGGAGGTTATCGAAGAGTGAGCTACAGAGCTGTTCACTTCGAATGTCTTGTTCAACATGCTAGGGTATTCAAAACCCTTTAACTGTAGAAACCAGCCACCCTAGATAAACGTCTCAGCATTATGTTCCTGATGCTTTTAATCTGTCGTCATTTCCAAACATCTGGACTCATTCACCTATAAAAAGATCCACTCGCAGGATAGAGCCGTATACTTCTTGGGTGTACCGAGGAGTGAATGGCCGATGGGAGTAGACAGCCGACGACCGCCGCAACCCGAAGAGGAGGGGCTGAGCACCTCGTCAGATAGTGCGTCCCCAGTATCGGAGAAAATCCATGGGAAAAGGCCAGCGATAGACGAGCCGGCTCGAAAGAGGAGAAAAACGGCGGCCATCGCTTCCTACAAATCGGGCGGCATCTCGCTTGGTGACGACCAGGCTACTCGACCGCGAAGGACTGCAGTGTTGGAGTGGTCTGATGATGATGAAGACCTGACAGCGTGTCCGTCGAGCTCGAAGGAGCCACCGCTCCACGCTAAAGTCCCCATTCGAAGGGTGAAAGAGATTCCTGCACAACCGACGACGGAAGTCCCGGTGGTGCAGACGACCGGAGTCCCCAAGCAACAAACAGGAGTAACCTCGGAGCAGCATGTGGAGAGGGCTCCTGAACACCAAATAGATCGGTGGTCTTCTGTAGAAGAGCGGGAACCTCCTCAGCAGAGCACTAAGGCAGACCACGCAGCTGCACCTGGAGGATCAGGCAGATATCATCGGTTCAAGAAGTTGAACCGGAAGACCAAACTGTGAGTATATTTGTCTTGTAGTAGTAATGTTGTTCCTTGACCTCTTTTGAATATCGACAAGCCGACATTATGCAGAGCAACACCGAGGACCGCACCCGCGGTAGAGACAACACCGACTACTCCCGTCCCGGAGTCCCTGAGTGCTCGGCAACCAGAAGAGATGTCAGCTGCCGCTTCCGGTAGTCCCGGTGATGGCGAACCATTGGCGCAAACAACAAGTGCATCGGCGACAGTGACCGAGGCTATGACTGAAACCGTTGGTACTTTGGGAGCGGAAGCTGCAGCTGCTGTTGATGCGCCGGAGGCCAGGGAAGCCACTCTGACGAAGGCCGAGGAACAAATTGCACCGCCCGTAGCGATGCCAGGAATGGTCGGAGCTGCTGTCCGACCACAGAGCCCCCCAGTGGTGCCTCGAGCGACGGTGGAAGAGGACGACATTGAGGTGATCGAGCGAGCCAAACCTCAACCCTAGTCCATCCGGATTATCCAAAAATGCGGGGAAGAAGTGGTAGTTATCGAGGAAGAAAACACCACCAAGGAGATGAAGAGGCTGAGATCCGCGGTAGCTAGAGTAAAGACTCAAATCGAGGTTAGTACTGCAACTATAATATTAATAAATGGTGTTGGAGATTGAAGTTCATCACTGGCATTGTCCATCCATAGGGTATAACGCGCACAGCCAAGCAGCGACATCAACTGATAAAGAGGATGGAGCCTCTTGCTGAAGAGAACAAGAAACTCTGGGAGGCAATGAACCTATATGAGAAGAACATCCAGAGGGCCCAACGCGAGCGAGACCTTGCGGAGTCCAATTCGTAGGACCTAGAACATCAGAAGGGGGTTCTGTCCGAGCAGTTGGCAGCTGCAACCGAGGAGCTACAGAGAAAATCCGATCAGTTGACAGCAACATCCGAACAGTTGTAGAAGAAGTCCGAGCAGCTGGCCATTGCGTCGGAACAACTAAAAAATGCTTCCGACCAGTTGGAAAAGAAAAACCAGCAGCTCAAAAGCCTAACCGATCATAACACAGGTATGATTATCGATGACTATACTTTGTATTTGTTTGCACAACCATCTTTTGGGTGATAACTATTTTGCTTGCAGAACGAGATGCAGAGCTCGGCCAGCTTCGAAAAACTATCGAGCAAATCCAACAAGAGAAAGCAAAAGAGTCGGAGAGAGCAAACAAACTGGCTGAGGAGCTGAAAGGTGAATACCTCCTGGTCGGAATTACTGCTGAAGTATTTTTCTGGTATGACGGAACGTTGTAACGTTTGCAGGTTATTGCCGAAAAGCCAAGGCACAATTCGATGTGCTGGTGCAGGAAGCCCAAGTTCAAAAAGACAACTTCAATGCTGTAGTTACCGCAACAAAACCAGTGCTTGACTGCATCGATCCAGAAACGGTACCCCGACTTGATGGTAGGAGGCAAGGGTCAGATACCATCATCCAGAGGTGCAAGGCAGCTAGGGAGAATTTTAGGATCTTCAACCGCGACGCCATTACGACTGTTGCTACTCATGTCCTTGCGGTTGTTTGGTCCCACTACCCAACCATCGATGTTGAGTCGATAGGGGGTGGTTTCGCCGAAGGACTGAGCGATGTGGAGACCCAAAAGCTGGAGGATGAGGTGGAGAACGCAGCGAAGAAACTGGCCAGCGACATAGATCTATTTGGTGAGACGGATGGCAGTGACGTAGCCCAATGATCCATTTGGCTGATATCATTTGTATTTTCTACACAATGCAATTAGAATGCGCGAAAGCGCAAGAACACTTATATATACGATAAATGTTATACAGTGCATGTGTATGCAGTTGGATTGTATTTTGGCGAAAAAATCTTCGTAGTTATGACCATAAGATATTTATACGGAGTATAAGTAGAGTTCGAGCAGTTAGTTTGCTACTAACCCCCATGGCCTCAGCTAGCCCATAGTCCATGACGTCGAGCGCGGAGCCCAAGCACGTGTAGGGGGAACAGGCATGACCAAGGAACCGTAGCCGACCACCCATAACGCAGAGCGCGGAGCCCATAGCACGTGTAGGGAGAGATCAGAAACTGGGTCTTCTCCATAGAGAAAAAAGCGAAACGTATGCCGCTCGGCAATTATCGAAATGACTGTAGATGACATAAACGGCGACCGAGCAATAAATTCTGCTCTGAGCTCTCGGCCTCGGATAGCCCGTAACCTATAACGTCGAGCGCAGAGCCCGTGCACGTGAAGGAAAAATAGGCATGACCAAAGAACCACAGCCGACCACCCATAACGCATAGCGCGGAGCCTGTGGCACGTGTAGGGAGAGATCGGAGGCTGGGTCTTCTCCGAAGAGAACAAAAAAGAAAGTAGGCTGCTCGCTAATCGGCAAAATATCTTTAAAGGTTTAGAGCGAATTATTCGACGGTTTGGAGAAAAAACATGTACCGAGACACGTTGGTGATTTGGAGGAGACGTGTTTGGAGAAAAATTATTCAGTGTTTTTTGGAGAGAACCGTTCGGAGATTTTGGAGATTTGGAGAACTTTATTCGGCAAAATCGTGGTCGGCGATTTGGAGAAATCGTTCAGCGATTTTGGAGAAAACCGTTCGGCGATTTTGGAGAAAACTGTTCTACGATTTTGGAGATCGTTATGGAGTATCGTAATGCTCGGCGACCGTACGCAGAGATTGAAAGTTAAAGGGGAAAAATGGAGACAAATTATGGAGACCAAAACTTTATTCATCATAAAATGGAGAGTGCATATCTGGAGCATTTTAGGGGTAGAAACGTATAAGGTGCTCGATGTGCCATGAGTTTGGAACATCAATCCCATCTAAGTCACATAGGCGATAAGATCCTGGTCGGGTGACCTCTTTGATGACATAGGGGCCTTCCCAAGGGGAAGAAAGCTTGTGCAACCCTTCGGTCTTTTGTTTTCTGTGGAGAACGAGGTTGCCGACGGTGAATGAACGACCTTTTACGTTGCGGTTATAGTACTTTCACAGATCTTCTAGATACTTGGCTATCTGGACACAGGTGATCAGGCATTCTTCCTCGGCCCGGTCAATGTCCTCTTTCCAAACATCCGCGGCTTGCTCTTCAACATAATTTTCCACCCTGGGTGCTCGGAAGGCAACATCTGCTGGTAGTATGGCCTCTGAGCCATAGACCAAAAAATATGGAGACACGCCGGTACTGCGACTAGCTTGAGTGCGCAGTCCCTAGACCATAGCCAGTAGCTCTTTGAGCCATCTGCCCGGATGCTTTTCTTCTTTCTAATATAGCCTCTTTTTGAGGGCGTCAAGGATCATACCATTAGCCCACTCAACCTGGCCATTAGCTCTAGGATGAGCAATAGAAACGTATTTAATGGAGATACACTAGTCTTCACAGAAGTCCCAAAAATGATGGCCAGTAAACGTGGTTCCGAGGTCTGTGATAATGCTGTTTGGGAGACCGAACCTGTGTATGATATCTTCAAAGAGGTCGACTGCTTTCTTTGCAGTAGCTGAAACGAGCGGTTTGTACTCGATCCACTTGGAAAACTTATCATTGGCGACGTATACATACCGGAAACCTCCTGGTGCCGGCTTGAAAGGCTCAATCATGTCCAGTCCCCAGCATGCGAATGGCCAGGAAGCTAGGATGGTCTACAGTTCTTGTGCTGGTACATGTATTTGCTTGGCAAAAAACTAACACCTCTCACATCGTCGAACGAGGTCTTCTGCATCGGAGATGGCCGTGGGCCAGTAAAAACCTGCTCGGAAAGCTTTGCCGACCAAGGTTCTCGAAGCCGCGTGATTGCCACAGGAACCAGAGTGAATTTCAGAAAGCAGCTTCACACCGTCGTCTTGGATGATGCATTTCTGCAGTATCCCTTCCTTGGCACTCTTCCTCATCAGGTTACCGTCTATCAGCACGTAATGCTTACTTCGACAAATTAGACGTTCGGTTTCGATCTTGTCGGCGGGTACTTCGGCGCTGGTGAGGTATTTGATGAACTGCTCCCTCCAATCGGCGACCGGCGAAGGTACCACAAGTACCAACTACTCGGCAGGGGGAACTTCTTCAACTTCCTTCTCTTCTTTAATGGATGGTGCCAGGAGGTCTTGAACGAAAACCCTCGGTGGAACCACGGCGCGAGAAGATCCTATCTTTGAGAGCTGGTCGGCTGGTTGGTTTTGATCTCGTACCACGTGGTGGTACTCGATACCGTAGAGTTTCCCTTTGAGCTTCCTGATTTCAGCGCAGTATGCGTCCATCTTCTCACTGGAACAGGACCAATCTTTGTTGAGTTGGTTAATAACTAGCGCAGAGTCCCCATACACCATGAGGCATTTGACGCTGAGCTTGACAGCTATACGGAGACCATGGAGACATGCTTCGTATTCCGTGGCGTTGTTGGAGGCCGAAAAGTGTATGCGGAGAACATATCGGAGTTTGTCCTTGGTCGGCGTAATGAACAGAATGCCCGCACCAGCACCGTTGATGTTAAGGGCACCGTCGAAGTACATCATCCAGTGCTCGAGGCAGGTAGCGGCAATGGGTTCTTGGATCTTGGTCCACTCAGTGACGAAATCAGCAAGCGCCTGTGACTTAATGGTAGGTCTGCTTCTAAATTTAATGGAGTAAGTGCCGAGCTCAATAGCCCACTTAATGATGCAGTCGTTGGCCTCTTTGTTGCGGAGAATGTCCCCCAGAGGGAACTCGGTAACCACGATGATCTTGTAATACTCGAAGTAGTGTCGGAGCTTTCGCGATGTAATCAGAATTGCGTATAACAGCTTCTGTACCTGAGGATAACAAGTCTTGGGCTCATTAAGCACCTCGCTGATGAAGTATACCGGATGTTGCACCTTGTAGGCATGCTCGGACTCTTCGCGTTCGATGACAATAGTCGTGCTGACGACGCGAGAAGTGGCGGCGATGTAGATCAGCGGAGTTTCATCTGGCTATGGTGCTGTCATGATCGAAGGTTTTGTTAAGAACAACTTGAGCTGCTCAAAAGCTATGTCTGCCTCCTCTGACCAGGAAAAACGCTCGGAAGCTTTAAGGAGCTTGAAGAAAGGTAGCCCTTTTTCGCTGAGGCGTGAGATGAAGCGACTTAACGCAGCCATGCAGCCTATAAGCTTCTGTATATCCTTGACGCATGTCGGCCGCTTCATGTTGGTGATGGCGGAGACCTTGTCAGGGTTTGGTTCGATGCCTCGAGCACTAACGATGTAGCCCAACAGTATACCGGATGGAACTCCAAAGATGCACTTTGAAGGGTTCAGCTTCCATCGGTATTTGTTCAAGTTGGAGAAAGTTTCTTCAAGGTCGGCGATAAGATTGTCGGAGGTTTTGGTCTTGACAACCACATCATCGATGTAGGCTTTGACGTTGCGGCCGATCTATTGATCGAGGCACGTCTGGATAGCCCTTTGATAGGTCACCCCAGTGTTTTTGAGTCCAAAGGACATAGTGGTGTAGCAGTATGCACCGAAAGATGTGATGAACGACGTCTTGACCTGATCTTCTTCCTTGAGGGAGATCTGATGATAGCTGGAGTAACAGTCAAGAAAGGAGAGCAGTTCGTAGCCGGCGGTGGAGTCTACAACCTTGTCATCCGAGGCAGGCCGAAGGGGTCTTTAGGGCAGTGTTTGTTAAGATCAGTATAATCAACACACATTCTCCATTCTTTATTCTTTTTTTGAACAAGAACAGGATTAGCTAACCAATCTGGATGATACACTTCTTTTATAAATCCGGCAGCTAAGAGCCATTTTATTTCTACCCTAATAGCCTCCTTCTTGTCGGGCACGAATCGGTGGAGTTTCTGCTTGATTGGTTTTGCGGTCGGTGAGACATTCAAGGAGTGCTCGATCTTCTCCCTTGGTACCCCTGGCATGTCTGTAGGTTTCCAAGCAAATACGTCGGTGTTGGCACGTAGGAAGGAGACAAGCGTGCTTTCCTATTTGGGGTCAAGGTGAGCCCCGATCTTCACAGTCTTGGAGGGGTCGTCGAGGCCGACCTCCTTGACTTCCTTGGACTTGGTAGAAGCGCGAGGAAGCTCTAGCCCTAGGATCTCCATGTCATCGGCAAGCGCCATCTTGGCTTCGGTGACTACGCTAGCCATCTGGATGGAGAGGTCGGTGGCTTCGGTGAGGGCGAGACTATCTATCTCGCAGGCGTAGGCGACGGAGAGGTTGGCGCGTAGAGATAGGACTCCTGCAGGCGAAGGCATCTTTAACACCAGAAACACATAGTGCGGTACGGCCATGAACTTGGCCAGAGCTGGCCGACCAAGTATGGCGTGGTAGGAGGTGTCGAAGTCGGCAACGTAAAAGTTGATATGCTCGACACGGTAGTTGCTTGTCGTGCTGAACTGTACTGGTAGGGTAATCTCTCCAAGTGGTCTGGATGCCCTACTAGGTACCACGCCCTAGAAGGAGGAATCCGAGGGCATGAGATCTGTTGTCCTGAGACCCAACTCTCTTAGGGCTCCGGCGAAGAGTAGGTTCAAAGCGCTCCCACCGTCGATGAGGACTTTTCTGAAGAGTACCTTCTGGACAGTCGCGTCGAGGATGAGGGGAAAACGTCCTATGTAGGGTATGTCCGCCCACTAGTCGGCCCTACTGAAGGTGATGGGGACCTCGAACCATGGGCAATAGCTGGGGTTAGCGGCGGTTTCCTCTGAGGCGACGGCGAGCACTCGTCGGGCGGCGAGCTTCCATTCTCTTATGCTCTCATTGGAGGCAAGGCCCCCGAAGATGGTGGCGACCACCTTGTCATGGTCCTGGAAGGCATTGTTATTACCCCTAGGTGGTCGGCGGCCTCCGTTCCCACCATTGGCGTCGTCGTCGTGCTTCTTGTCCTAGAACTCCTTGGCCAAACCAAGGCAGTCTTTCATCTTGTGTTTGGTGTTCTTGTGCAGGGGGCACGGGCCGTCAAGGATCTTCTTGTACTGCTCATCATAGTTACACTTGGCTCGTGGCTCATTGACGTTGGCAACGAAGTGGTCTGGTCGGCGGCGGTGATTCTGACCAGGCTTGAACCCTTCTGGCCGATCATGTCCATTGTCTCAGTGGAAACTACGATCGTCGTAGCAGCGGTCATTGTGCTGTCGATCGTCGTAGTGGCGAGGCAGGCAATTAGTGCATGTATCTTCATTAAAACGCACCTTGGCTTCCTCGGCATCAGCGTACTGGTTGGCGGTCGTGATCATCTCGCCGATGCCTGTAGGTGGCTTTCAGTTGAACTTGGAATGGAGCTCGCGGTGATGAAGTCCTCGGATGAAGTCAGTGATGATCTCAGCTTCCGTGATGTTGGGAATAGAATTCCTCATCTCAGAGAAGCGTCTGATATAGCTGTAGAGGAGCTCGGATGGCTTTTGGGTGATGCGGTTGAGATCATGCTTGGTGCCCGGACATGTACATGTAGCCATGTAGTTGTCGATGAAAACTTTCTTCAGCTCTTCCCAAGATGCGATGGAGTCTGGGGTGAGGCTTGTGAACCAACTCATGGCGGCTGGCGTGAGCATGATAGGGAGGTAATTCGCCATGACGTTGGTGTCGCCTCCGGCGGTGCGAATGGCCGTGGCGTAAGCCTGCAGCCACTAGGTTGGGTTCATCCTTCCTTCATAAGGCTCGACCCCAGTGATTTTAAAACCACGTGGCCACTGGAGTGTTCGGAGTGCCCTGGTGAATGCCGGAGGTCCTTTGAGATTGTCGGCTCCATCATCTGCAACGTTGCTGGTGGCGATTGGCTCCAGAGCTGAGTCCGGGTTACCATACTCTCGCTCGTACTCCTAGCGGCGGCATACTTCATCTTCATGGCGATCGAAGCAACACTGCTCGATATGCCGTCGTGCATCCCAGAGATTGCTGAGGTGCACTCGAGCGTCCTGTTTGACCTCCTGGTCGTGCTGGCGATGGTGCTTGGCATGATGGCCCCCAACTCCACCATGGAGGGGCAGTGACTGGTCGGCAAAACAACTTTGGCTGGGGCAGCGATTGGATCTTGGCATGGCTGATCGATGAATCATGCTTATCGAGAACGAAGGTCTTTGGTCCTGGCGGATATCGTTGACCTGATAGTGCGCCGCTTTTAGCATGGCAGTGACCTTGGCGACCTCAGGATTTTGTGGCAGCCGGGCGAGCTCATTGGTAGCTACGGCCAAGTTAGCGCTTGGAGTTTTGTAGACGTCGTGACCGTCGACACGGAGAAAATCTTCATCAAGGTTGCGATGAAGCAGCCTCCCTTGCGAGTCGAATTGGTTGTCGTGAGCGGCCTCAGCCATCGCGAGGGCGCGCTCGTTTTCGTGGTGCTACGCATGGTTGACGTTCCTGTTTTCACGAGCGGCACGTTCCTCATCGGTTTTGCCATTCCGAGGGGGGCTGTCGATACTAATGTTGAAGATGGCACCACCTCGAAAAGGCGGGAGAGGAGGTTGCTCGATGAAGGTTTCGGCGAGGGTCTCCGTGGAGCCCTGAGATTTGGAATCCGGGCTTTCCTCCAAGATGGTTTGGAGGGATGCTCCGGGGCATCGGCTGGCGTGCAGCATGTTGACCATCGGCGGGAGCTGGTCGGTGATCTGGTCAGCGAGAGGATGGATATCCCCCACCTGGTCGGCGAATCTGGCCCTCGGGGCGTCTTGGTATGTGGCGGCGGTGTTGGTGAGCCCGAAGGGTAGGGCCGTAACCCCCGGAGTTTGCCGAGCAGCTTTTGATAGATCCAGATCGGAGAGTGGCCGGCGCCGAACGAAAGTGTCCAGAGCTGATTCGGCGACGGAGAGGCAATCGGCGAGCTTCAGGCTGTCCCGATCGATGGATTCGATCAGGTCATCATTGTTGATGTGCCTCCTCTGATAACGAGGAAGCGAATGGCGAGTCGTTGATGAAGGCGACCTTAGAAGTGGATCCAAGATCGGATTTGCAGTTGCAGGTGCGAGGGTGGTCGGCACAGAGCGGATCTACACCGGCTCGAGGAGCTCTCCGACTCCGTCGGCGTTGATGACCCATGAGATGGATCCAACCGTGAAGATTTGGCCGGGCTACGGGAGGGACGAAGAGCCTGCGGAAAAAGCCATCTTGTTTGATGAGGAAACAGCACGCTAGCCCCTACCTGGCGCGCCAACTGTCGACAGAATATCGTCAGCAGTCCTCCGAGGGGTATCCCATGAAGGTAGATTGATCGGTAGAGGAGCGCGAGATCAAGAACAAGAAAGCAATAGAGACACACGAGTTAGACAGGTTCAGGCCATCAGTATGACGTAATACCCTACTCCTGTGGTCTGTTGGTTTGTATTAGCTACCGTATGATATGCCGTGATTTTAGAGGAGGTCCCTGCCCGCCTTATATAGTCCGGGAGGCAGGGTTACAAGTTGGTTAGATCTGAGAGATAACCGGAAAGTAATAACTGATTACAAGAATCTTTGGATCATGCATATCCTAACAGATCTCGTAGTATCTTCAGGATATCTTCCCGATGTCTTGCGAAAGGCGCCGAGTAGAGTCGTGCCTCGCAAAGCTTCTTCTTGTGGGCTGGGCCACCCCTAGGGGTGCAGCCCATGTGGTCTGCCGTGGGTATCCAGGATCGTACCCCCCACACCGCTCCTTCCTTAATCCTTACTCTCCGCCTCCATTGCTCTTGTTTCAAGTGAGCATTGCTGCTGCTACTGCTAGGATTGTATAAAAAATCACAATATAAAGCTCATGTTCGTGGACTATTTTGGTCCCGTTTTTCTTTCTCTAGTTTGAAGTTCATTGAATTGTTATAAGCATAGCATGTGCAACTTCGAACAAAATAATTTGAAGTTCGTTGAATTGTAGTAAGCATAGCATGTACATCATTCCTAAAATCATCACATCTAAATAGTTAATTTATTGGTGCAACAAAAAAAATAGAAATGTCTAATTACTAGAGGGACGCTGATATTACTGTTCAGATATATTAAGTTGTTCTATATATAGTGTGCTTGATCTCTCTTCTTACCATTAACAAAACCCAAAATGATAACTAAGAAAAGATTAACCATCAAAGTTGTGACTAAATATATTTACTATTTAGACTGATGCAATTAAAATTTATCTGAACCATATTTTCTAAAGCAATTAAGTGTTGGGAAAACTTTAATACTAACCTAAATTGTTGTTTAAAAAATAACCAAGGGATGTCTGTTTCACAATCTAGTAATATGCAATGCTAGCATAGTAAGTCAACAATCCCATCAAAAAATGATTTGGCTATCAACGGTTGTTGTAAGCAATCTATCCACATATTGTTTTTTTATCTAAACCTCAGCATACGAGGTAATCAAGAGAGATTATAGATACAGATGGGTTGAACAGTAATGCACTCCAGAACTATTAACAAAATTGAGATATATGCTTCTGTGAACAATAGCTGCTATGCTCATGCAGTGGTTAAAGCAGGATTACATAAGCACATTAATAGCACATTTTTAGTGGTCTATTGCCATGTTTGGGTAAAACCTAGCCTCTAGCCTCACTCGTCATGGAAGCTAGTCATCATGCTGTTTGATTAGTTAGATGTCCAAAAAGAAAATCATGCTAGAATATGCACAACCGCCAATTTGAGTTATCTGTTCTTTTTTTTAGTTGAGTGATCACTAGTGCTCAAGTCAGAAATAAAACTATATAGACATAATTTAAGTTAGCTGTCCTACCTTCTGTTTGCTTGCAGTTTTCAGCAGTTCAGAAGAGCACCATGGGATGGGAGGTCCTTTGTTTATCGATTTCCAGCATCAGCTCAGTTCTTGTGCAAAAGCAGGTGGACAGCAACACATCAGTAGCTTTGCTCTTATCTCAAGTAGTAGCGACTGTAGCTAAGCATCAATTCACTTTTGAGTGAAATGTCCCTTTCATAATAGTGTCTGTAGCTTCCTGCTAACTAATACCTCGGAGGTCCTGTAGTTTGGATTAGCATTACAAATGTATTGGAAACTGATCACATATTATGAGAAAAAACAATCTTAAATGCTGTTAGAAATGTATGGTTAAATCCATCTTAAATATTATGGCATTAAGTGATGTCTGAAACATAGCTATTATGATAAATATATTTGTTGCAATCTGAAATGAAGTTCATTTTTGTTCTGCAAATGCAGGTATGCATGCTTGACACGCTTTGTCTTAGTTGGTAAGTCTATTCCAGGCTCACCACTCTGTGTGATTATTATAGGTGCATCTGTATTTTATTTTAACCTTGCTGCTCATACATGGGTTTATGACACAGACTTTATTCATTTTATTTTGTATAATGAACCATGACTGGTGGATAATTTGGTTTTGACTCTTATTATTAGGTGGCGCCACAGCCGAAGCCAGCTTCAAACCCACTAAATATACTGATGCTGATGTTTTGATTGTGAGTATCCACAACCAATAATTGTGTGTGTTAGACAGTGATAGGAGGGAGGGTTTGGCTCTTGTAGCCAAGTATGATTATTCATAGCTTTGAATTTTGTTTCATTTGATAAATTTTCTTATTTAGTATCCCCTGAAAATCTAATTCTCTGATCATTCTGTGGCAATCTAGTATGTGCAGACAATGTATTTTAAGATTTTATACAGATGAATGTTGTGGAAATATCAATTATGTACTAGATATTTACTGCATGCAAGTGTTCCTACAACTCAGTTCATGCATAAATCGCAGACAAATTTGGTCTATATAAATTACTATTATTTATAACTGCGCGTCCCATATCGTCCGCTACTGACTTCCAGCGTCGACTATTTGTGACTCCTATATTCTGCTACTTCTCCCCACATGCACAGCTTGGCTAGTGCTCTTCACATGGATTATGCTCCTAAACAACAGAACTCAAAATCCAGATTGCATATAGTGCTTTTTCTGGGCACACATTAGGTTTCTATGCATGGTTCCCTAATTTTCTAGTTCACACATGACAAGATTTCAATTAGGGTAGTGTGCAAATAATTTAATTATTTATTGTTTGCTCCTGTCATGTTGGAGGATAAGAGGTTTTTGCATCTACATATTATCTGTGACGAGAAAACTTACTTTAACTTGCTAGATTTGCATATAATAATTGATGTTTTCCTAGTCACACGTGTGTTCCGGTGCAAATAACCATTTTTTATGGTCCACGTGCTTTTTTTTGGAAGGTACGTATGTCTTCCCATCAACATATATTTAATTATTTGTTATCAGGATACCTTGCATATAGTAAAGTTTTTAGTGAAGGTTATTTTGCCATTCTGAATTTGTTTAGTTGGCTCATAAATGTCTGATTCTAACTTCTGTGCCGTGCATGCAGTTCACCATCATCTTACCAGATTTATGATTATTCAATTAGCTAGCTAATTGTTTCGCAGATTCTACTGAATTTGTGCATTAGTGTTTCAGTTTTTAGTAGAAAATTGGAAAATGATTAATGACTCAAGTGTGATTGTGAGGTGTGTGCTCTTGGTTGTGTTTTTTAGTGTGCATTATCTAAGTGATCAAGACTTGGTATTATGAGCTTTCGAATTATGTAATGTCTCACCTATTGTGCTTTTTTGATTGTCCATACAATTTGTTTGAGTTATTCACTTATTTAATTACTACTATGTTGCTGGGACATTAATGTGAGCACAAGACTTGGCAGTCTGATTCATTAATAAGAACTGCAATATTCTTGTTGTTGTTTTACAACTGACAATGATTCTGTTCTCGCAGAATGCATACTTCTGGATTTACATGGAAGACGTGTGCGACATTTACTGCTGCTCCATATATCAGGTGCAATTTTGAATAAATCTAGTGTAACTTTATGCATCTCATGGAGGGAATTGTTGAATTTCAGGTGTCATTTGATTGTTACTAGGAGACTTGGAGAATATTGAGGCACGATGTTTTAGTTAGTTTTTTTCGTAAGAGTTTTAGTTAGTTGGCATACTACTTTTCTTTTGGTAATATGCATCCTGTCGAGTTAAGGGTTGTCTGAATAAACTAAAATTATATCACTCAAAGCTTTTGATGTGCTACATCAATTTTAACATTAATCTATATTTTCGGAAAACTAATGGATGGGGTAAAAATGGTAATTTTACCAAGTAGCAACCATGGCATAACAACTCTGTCTTACAATTTGTGCAATTGTCCTTTCAAATTGTATTTGATAGACTGATAATTCCAGCTCTGATTTCCAACATGCTCTCACTCAGCTACACACTTGTTCTATATTTTCACAAAATTTAGATTTTTATTCAGAGTACATAACTGAACTCTTAACTTGTTAGGCCTTGCGTTATTGAGAAGAGGCATTCTAAGGCTAGCCATATCAGGGAGAAGTACTTCAATAGATATCTTACAGTGACGTCTTCTATACTTGCATTACATCCAGAAGTAGATATCTTGCAATTACAATTAATGAGGTTTTATGTGAGAAATCAGACTAACATTATTTCAATTTTTTGCAAACAATGGCTGAACGATAAGAAGCTGGAACTAATAGTAAATTAGTAATACTAGGAATAGCATTACTTGTTTTGGCCTCGCTGCATAAGTCTTCAAATAGTAGAAACTGTAATCCATAAGAGAGAAACACAAGCTCCCTAGAAGGCCATTTTGATCAGCACCTTTATATAGACAAGTCACAAGTGCATGCTTTCAATCATATTTGGTCCAACAGTTCAGAATGGGTGCCTTTTGAAGTGATACACACAGTGCTTGCCTAGATTATTTTTCTGCTAGTAGAACTATGTAGGCGACTAGCAGTATTAGTAATTCAGGGTTTTTGAAGTGATATTGCGATGGTCATATTGTAGGCTGATTAATCACGCAACTTTAAAAAAAGCTAAACTTGTAAGATATAAAACAGAGTAAATTAATGAGATTGCAAACATAGCTTAGATTGCATCCTTATTTGCATATGCTTGCATCTGGTATGGATCCATTAATATGTTGACCTGAGGTGTGTACATACATGCATGTAGAAAAATCAGGGTATTGCCAACTAGTGTGGTACTAGTAGTTCTTTTTTAATATTCTTCCCCTGTTTTATATGGCATCTCAGTGTATAGTTAACATATATGTCTCTTCATTATTTTCATGCAATCATTCATCTATTTGTGAATCTAATCAGTAATCAAACATGATTCCTGTATTAGATCTTGAATTGTGAAAATTCTTTTGAGCTTAGAATAAAATAGAGGTGTACATCATGTACTAGAGCTAATAGTTTTATCAGCGTTATTTATCCTCTTTCCTCTCTCTTTGTTTTTTGTGTTGATCCCAGGCGCTCGCCATCAAAGCATCCTCCATCTACTCCCCATGATTACTCACATAGGTGGTTTCTTCTACTATTACTGATTTGTTTGTGTGGCTAATTATGCTTGAAGATTTACAAGAGTATAAATTTTGCATTTGTTTCCATTGGAAATTAGCTTATTTTTTCAGCCTTGCTAATTTTCCAATTTTACACATTTAATTTATGGCTGCTGTAGCTTCCAAATCATTAACACTAGTTATGGCTGTTTTTTATCATTTTAGTTAGCCTTCCACCGGTAGGAGACGTCGGCTTCTTCTGCATTCCAGCAACAGTGGCGTGCCGCTAGCACGAAATAGGTATGCTGGAGACACTTGTTTGGACTGATCACTGTCTCCAGTCATAAATGTGGCATTGATTTTATGATTTATCTAGATCTATGTATTCACTTGTTGATATTACAGATTTACTGCACACGAAGTTATGCTATCACCATACTTCGTTTGCTCATAAAAATATGTTATTGCTTCTCATATACACTTCTGATATTTAGTTATTTACCATCTTTTGTTGATTGATATGTGTCACCTGTAAAAACAAGCATGCTGAAATTACTGGGACATGTTGCAGTTGCAGATATGAGAAGATTATTTGAGATAGCATGTGTGACACACATTTAAGATATACTCAACTGAAAGAGACGTTTTGCATATAATATTTTTCTCTATGAAAAGATGAGACACTCCATGGATGACATGCATTTTTACCATATTCATCTGAAAGAAACAATTATTATAAGTATTTGTAATTTTCAGCTTGCTAAACAATCTTAAGCAAAAATATATTAGGTGGAGATTGTTGTACTGAACTAATTGTATTATTACTTGTGATGATTTTGATCATGCAGGATGCATTCAGGGTTGTCTAACCAGCTTTCAAAAGTGTGGTTCATGCTTTGCTTCTGCTTCTGCTCCCTATGCAATGCTACTGCTGCAGCATAACCGATAATGGCGCTTGCAGCTGTATATTCCTTGTACATGGGCATGACCGCATGATACAACATACAACGATCAGTCAAGTAGTCAGTAGAATTGTATTAAATTTACAAATTTCCATGTTACTTTGGTAACAGATAATGTTTGCAAGACTAGGAGTTTTTTTAACGACACCATTTGTCACGAAATTACTTTTATGCATCCTAGACACGAATAAAAAAATGTTGCACATTCTTTCATTTGCCAATTTTATTGTTCTTGATACAAACATACTTATAACAATTTTATAGTTAACTATAAAAGTCACTGTTTTGTTGGGATACGGGGATTAATAATTTAAAACATAGCACAAATTGAATAGATAGTATGGCCGCGAGCCCTGCTAACTGACGCATTGCACATGAAAAAAAATGTTTGCTTCTCTACTGTCCATGGAAAAGAAAGGGAAAAAAACGTTGCTTCTCTACTCACAAAAAAAAGGAAAAAAGAAACTCAGCCAATGAAAAAACAGAAATTCAGTCAACGGAAAAAAAAAAACCGGCACGGCAAACACCCATACGGAGGAAAAAAAAACTATGCCTACGGTCGGTGTCTGTGAGCGAGGCGTTGGTGGGACTGGGTACCAAATAGGGATATATATATATATATATATATATATATATATATATATATATATATATATATATATATATATATATATATATATATATATATATATTTGAGCTGATTATAAAGCAAATCTAATATTATCCCCTCACCTATGTTTCTAGGAGTATATATATATATATATATATATATATATATATATATATATATATATATATATATATATATACATATACATATATATATACATATACATATATATATACATATATATATATATATATATATATATACATATACTCCTAGAAACATAGGTGAGGGGATAATATTAGATTTGCTTTATAATCAGCTCAAATATATACACTTACTTGACAAGAGAATGGAGGGCAGCGTGCTTTTGAACTGCTCATGGTGTAGTTTAATGATGGTGCTTATGTTGCTGCTCCATGGCACTTTGTAGGACAAAGTGTGTCACCAGATGCGTGGGCAAATCGGATTACGATAAGTGTAAGCTGAACAATTTCACTAGAAAGATTATTTCAATGGAAAGAAAAAATTGATGGTGCATGATATATTCCTCCTAGCCATTTGAAACAACCCAACCCCACTTATATTCTCATTGTGTTATAAATATTGGATGTGATAGCAGCATGGTTAAAGAAGCTAGCTAGGAGAAATAGTTGAAGAACCACAAATTTATCCTTTTTCTTATAACAAGAGGGAAGAGGAATAATGCAATAATTATGTCATTATGCAATTTCATATAGCTAAATGTCTGGATTAAGAGACTTTTTTCTTAATCAGCTAATGACTGATTTTTCAGCTAGCTAGTTATTCACAAAGAAATTCATATATCTAGCTATGTCGACACTTCGAAGCTTCGAAGCCACTTGTTGCTTCAGTTCACCGGCCATGCTTTCTTATTCAACAAAAGGATCAATCACATGGGCTGGTATTAACATCATTGAGATTTCAGTCCAAATCAGCTAATATTTCAATTTTACAAATTTTGTAGTTTTAAAACAGAAACACGACAAACTTTCTGATCCCCTTTGATTTCTTCCACTTCTAGTGGTGGGTCATATTGTTCACATGGCAAAAGACATCCCCTTGCATGGACTATTAGAAAGAACATTCCATGGACGAGAGAGCAGAGGAAAGTGAAAATGTGATACTCGACAAGACTAAAAGCAAAGGAAGCGTTTCTGTTTGTTATAATTAATAACTTGTCTATTAGTGCAAAGACACAGTAGTGAGCTTAATTTTTTTTCTGCTAGATGTTATTCTTTTCTGGCCTCCGCGCGCCTTAGTTTGACAAATTCCACAGAAAAGAGAAGGTAAAATAAAAATAATGCCAAGGGGCCAGAGCACAACCTTCATGTGGTGCATGCAACACTAGCTCGGAATCTTCAGAGATTACAATAGTGCAATTTGACGTCTGCTTTGCTACAGCATCAGATGCAAATACATTAAAAAGGAAAGTTAGTTTGTCCACCATTAATTAAATGTCATAAGATTGACAAAAATATGTTCCAATAGTTGAATATAAAACATATAAACAAGATATGAACCTAAAGTGTGTAACAATATATATAGAATGAAAGCATCCATCATATTATTTTCAAAAGTCAAATGAAGTTATTGATTCTATTTTGCCAGAAACCTTTTTTTCTGTATTTTCTGCTGAAATTTATTGAACTACATTTTTTAAAATCCAGATGTTTGAATAAAGTAAATTGGTACTCCCTATGGTAAAAAGAAACTACCATTTTGATTTTATTTAAGCCAAAATTCTGAATTTTCTCCTGCAATGCCTTTGCTATGGATATAGAAGACTGAAATATGAAGGTCAGTCGTGGAATAGACTTTCATAAAGATATAAATATGAAAAATTGATAATTCAATGTGATAGAAATAGATGCCCACAAGTTCCCATTTGTAGGGACCATGTTAGTGTTGAAGCTTCCACGTATTTGTGGCACATGTAATACGTCAACAAAATATATTTTACATTACATTTGATCATAACTTGAAGCAACACACAAAAGTTATTAGTTATTACACCTAACTCGGTAGCATATATAAAATGATTGTTCGGTAGCATATATAAAATGATTGTGAAATCCAAGCGATGGTGACTAGAAATTGTTCTGATGAAAGTACACTCTAGGGATGCATGTACAATTTATGTACCCAATGGGTAAAAGCTCTAGTTTGGTTTTGGTAAATTGATGGAACCCTAAGTGCTAACCTAGTTTATCAAGTGATCATGATATAGGTAGCACACTCCAAGTGGTGAAGCAAATGAAGATCATGACATGATGATGGTAAAGCCATGATGATGATCAAGTGCTTGAACTTGAAAAGAAGAAAGAGAAAAACAAAAGGCTCAAGACAAAGGTATAAATGATAGGAGCCATTTTGTTTTGGTGATCAAGACACTTAGAGAGTGTGATCACATTTAGGTTCGATAGCCCTTCTGTTAAGAGGGGTGAAACTCGTATCGAAATGCGGTTATCAAAGTGCCACTAGATGCTCTAACTCATTGCATATGCATTTAGGATCTAGTGGAGTGCTAACACCCTTGAAAATGTTTGTGAAAATATGCTAACACATGTGCACGAGGTGATACACTTGGTGGTTGGCACATTTGAGCAAGGGTTAGGAACTTCACCGGCGGACAGTTCGACGGTGCCACCGGCACCCTAGACAGAAAAGACGGAGGTCACTGTAAGTGACCGGATGCTGGTCTCTGAAGGACCGACGCGTCCGGTCAGTAGCAGCAGAAAAAGTGCAGCGTCGGTCGTCGACCGGACGCTGGCTGGCTACGTCCGATCACACTGACAAGGTCATGCACAGGGGAGTCGCCGTGTGACCGAACGTTGGGTGAGTCCGGTCAAGCATGACCGGACGTGTTAGGTCGTGAAAAGTCATCTCTGGATGCTTACTGGAAATGACCGGACGCAGGGGTTCAGCGTCCGGTCACTTTGAGCTGCTGCGTCCGGTCGTCACTTGATCGTTGAGATCGGGCGATCAACATTTGAAGAGAGGGGACACGTGGCACGCATCGTGTGACCGGACGCTGAGGTCCAACGTCCGGTCCATATGACCGGAGCGTCCGGTCACCCCGTGTTATGCCCAGTGAAGGGGTACAATGTAACACCCTAAATTTACAACAATTGAAACTAGAGAAAAATTGATTTACTAAGCATTTTTGTGAGCATTTAAATTTAGGAAGAATAATAAAGTTTACCAAATTAAAATTTAATATAGGTTAACAACAGTGAATGTGCATTCATGCTGTTGCATATCAATTTTTGGAATGGTTTGATTTGAACTCAAGTTTGAATTTGATTTGAATTTTTGCGTTCAAAATTGCTTTGGAAAGAAATTGGAAAAAAATGGAATCTCTCCTCCTTCCTCTTTTCGGCCTGAAGGCCTGCTGCTGCCGCGGCCCATGGTTTTCCCGCGCGGCCCATTCCCTTCTCCAGGCCGTTGTGCAGCACCTTGTCTCCGCTCGGGCCGAAGCCCAGTGTTTCTTTCTGTGTCGGCCTGCTTTGCTTCTTACCCGCTGAGGCCCGCTCGGCTTTGCTCTGAAGCCAGCCCAGCTCGCGCAGCCCAGCATCCCCGGCCCAGTCACGCGCCCAGCCGCAAGCCGCGCTCGCGCAAGCGCCGTTCCCCGCCGCTGACCGGTCGGGCCCGCGAGTCAGACCCATCTCCTTCCCCTTGTTCGTGTCCCAGGCGGACACTGTGCCATCGCCGATTGAGTCCGCCTCGGCCACGCTCTCCTTGACGTCGCGCCCAAGGAATTCCGTCCCCATAAATAGCGCCCGCACCCCTCCTCTCTCCCCTATCCCAGCTAGCGTCCGTTTTTCTTCGCCAAGCAGCCGCAGCCGCTTCTCGCTCGAGCGCCGCCGCCGACCTCCACTGCCAGCTCGCGCCGGGACGTTTCTACCGCCTCTCGGTCCTCCGTTTCGGGTCCGGTGAGTTCGCCGTCCCTTCCTCTCTCTCCCTCTGTCTTTTTCTTTCGACGTGGAGTGCGCTGCAAGCCGGGAACCGCGAGCTCCAGCACGCCGGCCATGGCGCCGTCGTGGTCAAGCCACCGGCAGTACTGTGCCGGCTGGATTTTTTTTTCTTTTTCCGCCAAATCAGATCTCATTCGTCGGTTTCTAATCCAACGGCCCAGATCTACAGATACCCCTTCGCTGCCAATCTTTCAAATACGCCCTTATAATTATTCCAGATTCAACCTGCAGTCCAAAGCGTGTTTCCAGATTTCGTTTTCTCTATATAAAAGCGTATTTTGATTCGGTTTTATTGAAATACGTTTTCAGTTATTCACAGTTTTACCATTCAACTTGTTTTAGCCGTAAAATCTTCGTTTTAACTCCGATTAGATCCAGTTCAAGTTGCGTTGGGTTCGTAATTAAGTAATCTACACGTTTACGCTACTGTAAAGTAGGTTTCCAACTTTTATAATATGAGCTTAGATCTAATATATTATTTGTCTATAGGAAATCTTGTTTAAACCATAACTTTTCCTGTTTTAGATCCGATTTTCGTGATCTTCGCGTCTGTGTGTTCATAGCGAGACGTAGATTCGTTTTCCAAACTTTTCATCTTGATTCTTTGCTGTTGGTGTACCGTTCTAATCTATAGCCTTGTTTGCTTTGCATGATTGCTCCTGGATGCTTGTATGTTGCTGTGGTTATCGAGTATAGACGGTGAGCAGTTCTCGGAAGATCAAGGGTACAACTTTGACGAGCAGGACCAGCAGGAGTACGTTGCTCAAGGCAAGTATAGCATGGGATCAACCTTGTTTCCTATTCACTTTAAATCATTAAATTCATGTTGCATGTGTCTTCTTGTTAGGAATTTCCTAGAAATTGGACTATTGCCTTGTCACCTATGGGTTATGTATATGGGTAGCTTTGCTAGAGCTCAGTTAAACCATGATCTTGTAACTTGACTAATGGTATATGCAATAAACATAAAATGTGACTTTTTATCAACATGGAAACAGGGGGCTGGAGTGTTTAGCTACTTTCTAAATGCTTCAAGATTCCTCTCCCTAAGGACTTATCTGTAAGTGATCATCCAGGACTAATAGTACAGCTGTGAGAGCTATATGGCTCTGGCTTTAGCTCAGTATGAGGACCTTTTCTAGCTTATTAGTGGTTATCTTTATTGGCGTAAGAATGGCTTGACGAATCAGGTATAGGACAGCCTCTACTCTTATGTGTATAGCCGTGAAGGCATTGTGCCATTTGACAGGGGGGTTCCTATAACTGTTTGCCGAGTGAATCTAATGGCCCTAACTTGTTAGACGAACCTTTGAAAGGCTTCATAGTGACCCCTGCCTGCTCACCTTGGAAGTGTTTTGGGAGTTATAAACCCAGGCATATGGGAATCACGACTTATAGTGAAAGTGTACAACCTCTGCTGAGTGTAAAACTGGTATATCAACCGTGCTCTCGGTCACGAGTAGCCTTGGAACATTTATGGAATAGATGATCACTAAGTAATATCTGTTTATGCTATTCATTACTCATGTTTACATTTGATCATGTGTTCTGCTTTGGGAACTGAAACACCTTGATGCTACTCATAAGCTAAAATTGTGACAACTAAAAGCTGACCGCTGTTAAGCCTGTGTCTAGCCTTTTGAGCCTCATGAACCCCGTGTTACACTTGTTAAGTACGACATGTACTTACACTTGTTTATTTTCATTATTTGGATAAAAATCCTAGATGGGTAACAGATGACCTTGAGAATGATGATTTCCCTGAGGACTACTAGACTTGTGGTCAACCAGTCGACGTCCCTGTGAATTAGAGCTTCCGCGATAGATCTTTTTAGTATTTGTGCTATACTTATGTAATAACTCTGTCATTATTCGTGATGTAATAAACATTGGTGATGATACTATTCATAATTTGTCGGCTTATGTGTGTGACTGATCTCTGGGCGCACATAAGGTTATGCACCCCCATTTTATCCTTAAAATTGGGTGTGACAGATTGGTATCAGAGCCGTGTTGACTGTAGGACGCAAGCCTAGTTAGCAATGGTTGTTTTAGCTTCTTTTGTTTCACTCATTTCATGCTTTCTATCTCACCCTTGTTATTTGCTAAAGTTTTATGCTTCTTTTGCCTTATTCTATTATGAAAATTATTGCTTCTAATCTAACCTAACTAAATCTAATTCTGTAGATGCCTCGTGCCCACAAGACTGCCCGCATGAGCACTGGGGGGTATTACCCGCCACAAGGTTTGTCCATGGATCCTGAGGAGGAAGAACCTCAGGAACAGGAATTGGATTCGCCAACACCGCCAATGCCTGAGTCCACACCTGAGCCAGCCCAGGATGACCCTCAAGAAGTTGAGATCGTTGACTTGTCCGAAAATGAAGAGGAAGACATTGTTGAAGAGGATGAGCCGATCCCGCCATTGGGGTGGACAATAAAGGTGTGGTATAAGCCGGGATGTGAATTCTCTGTTTCACATCATCGACTCATGAGCCTGCTTCAGACATACTACAGTGACTAGGATGCAGCTGTAGAATACGCTTGCGAAGAGCATGCACACCCTCTTGAAGACACCTACTGGAAGGTTAGGGTGTGCATCACCATCAAGGATGAGCAGAAAGGTGCGTATTAGCTAGATTCAAACTACACACACCATGGTCACCGCGCTACCATGGAGGACGGCATAGAAGATGCAGCCGCTGAAGCTTGCATAGGCCTCCGTGGTCGCCGATTCGAGGTCATGAAGGATGATCAATATCGATTCCTTCCTCATCAACACCCAGAATTGGGATGGGCGATGATGGACCCGCAGGGCACGGATCCAACCACGGAAGCGATGGTACACTTTGGTTACGAGTCTGTGTCAAGGATTCGCCGATTGGAGGATCAATTGAAGGCTTAGCAGAAAGCAATCAAGAGGCACCAGCAAGTGATAGACGAACAAAGGGTGTGCCTCAATTTGCCAAAGATATATGAGGAGCTTCCTCATAAGTATCGCCCCTAGATGTTGGAGTCCCTCTTTATGTAATAGCACGATAGTAGAACGAGTGAGTCGAGTTGGGTCGAGTTTTTAGTGCGGTGTGAACATTGCGTGTTTAGTTGATTTGTTCTTATGTTTATGCATGAGTTGGATCTTTGTAATGTGTGCTGGAACTTTGTGGGCATGCCCGCAAGTTTCATATTTAAGAATATTAAAGTTTGGGTCAATAAATAAATAGTTGGGTTTGTTACATCTTGCTCTCTCGGAATCTGTTTTTCGGAAGCAGTCTGCCTTTAGCTTAATGCCAAATAAAATATACACGACCAAAAAATTATGAAATTGATATGGGAATAACTAGACTTAATTATCTTTCCAATGCCTCTGGAATCACCCCCATATCTGATCTGGTTCGTGAGATATCTCTGTTTCAAGTTGAAGTTACTGCACAGTCTGGAATCTGGGAATAGTTTCGGTTGTATCCTATTTTTGAGTAATCTAACGACACAATCTGGGAAAGTGGTCTGAATAAAAGTTGTAGAAAATTTCGTAAGCTTTCCAACCATATAAAGTACACTCTAATCGGATTTCTAGAACTCGAGATATGACTGTTTTACAGAGCTGCTGTTGTTGAGACTCGTCCAGAAAATCTTCAGAATGTATTCTAACTTGGAGATTTCTGAATTTTGAATGTTTGATAACAGATGTCTGGAAGAGGAAGAGGCCGAGGTCGTGGAGGTGTTCCCCCACATCCACCACCACCACCACCGACTATTGAACAACTCTTGGCAATACAGACGCAGCTCATGCAAACGTTGGTGCAGAATCAGCAGAATCAACAGGGTGGTGGAGCACCACGTGATAAGCGTGGTGAATTCTTGAAGGGCCATCCCCTGGTGTTCTCTCAAGCCACTGATCCACTGGAAGCAGATGATTGGCTTCGTGCAGTAGAGAGGCAGCTCAACATAGCTCAATGTGATAATCAGCAGAAGGTGTTGTACGCTTCAGGACAACTTCAGGGAGAAGCTCAGGACTGGTGGGAGTCATTCGAGTATGGGCGTCCTGCCAACGCTCCTCCTGTCACCTAGCAGGAGTTTAAGGAGAATTTCAGATCTTATCACATACCAGAGGGACTGATAGAGCTCAAGCAAGAGGAATTCAAAGCTTTGAAGCAGGGATCCATGTCTATCGCTGAGTACCGTGACAAGTTTGCTCAGTTGTCACGTTATGCTCCAAATGAAGTGGCTGATGATGCTGATAAGCAACGCCGCTTTCTCAAAGGTCTGTATGATGGTCTGCAGCTCTAGCTTATGTCAAACACCTACCCCAACTTTCAGACGCTGGTGAATCGCGCTATAGTTATTGACAACAAGCGCAAGGAGATGGAGGCCAAGAAGAGGAGGCTTCAGAGACAAGCCTCTGGGAGCAATACTCGTCCGCGTACTAATCCTCAGCAAGGTTTCCAGCAGAGGTTCCAGGGACCTCCCAGTCAGTGGAATCGTGGTCAGTACCCTCAGCGCAACCCTAACCAGCAGCAAGTTAGCAATGCACGTCCTCAGCAGCAGAGTGCTCCACAGACACCACGACAGGGAACCTCCAACAGCACCCCCATGAAGATGAGTGCACCTAGTACCCCCAACGTATGCTATCGTTGCAGAGAAGTTGGGCATTATGCTAATCATTGCCCCCGGAAGCAGAATCAGCAGACATCTCAGGGTCAGCAGAGTAATCAGAAGGGAACGCCACAGAAGCCAGCACCCAACACAGGAAGGGTGAACCATGTGTCTACCGAGACGGCGCTTGCAGAACCAGAAGTCATGCTCGGTACGTTCAACGTCAACTCAACCCCCACCACTGTTCTTTTTGATTTTGGAGCTTCGCATTCATTTATATCGCAAGCATTTGTTAGAAATCATAGCATACCATTATGTGTCATGCAAAATCCCATATTAGTAAACTCACTGGGTGGGAGTATGCAAGCTTCATATCGTTGTCTGCCGACTAGTTTAACTTTAAGGGGGGTAGAGTTCAAAGTGAGCCCCATGGTGTTGAGAGCATCTGGTATAGATGTGATTCTGGGTATGGATTGGATGATGAAACAACAAGCAGTGATTTAGTGTAAGGAGAAGGTAGTTGTGGTGACCGCACCAAATGGAGAAAGAATCAAGGTTGATGTTGTAATACAAGCACAGCCAACCGCCATAGTGAACCAGCTTGATGATAGCGGCAACAAGGAGGACCCAGTGGTGGATGAATTTCCAGATGTGCTCCCCGATGATTTGCCAGGTATGCCACCTGACCGTGACATTGAGTTTATTATTGAATTATTACCTGGAACTACACCTATAGCTAAGCGTCCATATAGAATGGGGGTTAAAGAATTAGAAGAACTTAAGAAACAAATTACGGAGTTACAGGAGAAAGGTTTTATTCGTCCTAGTTCGTCACCTTGGGGAGCACCAGTTATATTTGTTGACAAGAAGGATGGTACTCAGAGGATGTGTGTTGATTATCGGTCACTCGATGAGGTTACTATCAAGAACAAGTATCCGTTGCCTAGAATTGATGATTTGTTTGATCAGTTGAGAGGTGCCTGTGTTTTCTCTAAGATTGATCTTCGTTCTGGCTACCATCAATTAAGGATTCGTGCAACAGATATACCCAAGACAGCTTTTACTATGAGGTATGGTTTATATGAGTACACTGTTATGTCATTTGGTTTCACCAATGCACCTGCCTACTTTATGTACATGATGAACAAGGTGTTCATGGAGTTTTTGGATAAGTTTGTGGTGGTGTTCATCGATGATATATTGATATTCTCCAAAACAGAAGAAGAGCACGCTGAACATCTGAGGTTGGTCCTACAGAAGCTCAGAGAACACAAGTTGTATGCCAAGCGAAGCAAGTGTGAATTTTGGTTGAAGGAAGTTTCTTTTCTTGATCATGTTGTCTCCAACGGTGGAATTGCAGTAGATCCCGGTAAGGTGAAAGATGTGCTGAATTGGAAGCCACCAACAGATGTGGGACAGATACGTAGTTTCTTGGGATTAGCCGGATACTATAGAAGGTTCATTGAAGGTTTCTCTAAGCTTGCTAAGCCAATGATAGCCTTATTGGAGAAAAATGCTAAGTTCGTGTGGTCCGAGAAGTGCCAGGCTAACTTTGAAGAGTTGAAGAAGAGGTTGACTACAGCCCTAGTGTTGACTTTGCCAGACCTGAATAAAAGTTTTTCGATCTATTGTGATGCATCTCATTAGGGACTTGGATGTGTTCTTATGCAAGAAGGCAGAGTAGTGGCTTATGCATCTCGGCAGTTGAGAAAGCATGAGTTAAATTATCCTACTCATGATTTGGAGCTAGCAGCAGTGGTTCATGCTTTGAAGATATGGATGCATTATCTCGTTGGACATAAGAGTAACATCTATACTGATCACAAAAGTCTGAAGTACATTTTCACTCAGGCAGATCTGAATATGAGACAGCGTCGATGGTTAGAGTTGATCAAAGATTATGATTTGGAGGTACACTATCATCCTGGGAAGGCGAACATTGTTGCCGATGCTCTTAGTAGGAAGAGTTATGTCAATGAGGTGCAAGTGACATCGATGTCAAGTGAGTTGTGTGCTGAATTTGAGCGACTAAATTTAGGCTTTGTTACCAATGCAGTGGAGTTGGTGTTGGAGCCTAAATTGGAGCAAGAAATACGTAAGGGACAGTAACAGGATGCGAAGTTGAAAGAGATAGCAGAAAACATAGTGATTGGTAAGGCACTAGGTTTTAGTATGGATGACAATGGAACTCTGTGGTTTGGGAAAAGAATGTGTGTGCCTGAGGATAAGGCTATACGAGAGGCAATTCTTCGTGAGGCCCATGAGTCTGCTTATTTTATTCATCCTGGAAGTACCAAGATGTATTTAGATTTAAAAGAGAAGTATTGGTGGTACGGACTCAAAAGAGATGTTGTTGAATATGTTGCTTTGTGTGATACCTGTCAGAGAGTCAAGGTTGAACATCAAAGACCTGCAGGATTGTTACAACCAATTAAGATACCTGAGTGGAAGTGGGAAGAAGTTGGTATGGATTTTATAGTTGGGTTACCACGTACTCAGAAAGGATATGATTCAATCTGGGTAATAGTAGATCGGTTAACTAAGGTTGCCCACTTCTTACCGGTTAAGACTACCTATACTAGACCCCAATTGGTTGTGCTATACATGGAGAGAATAGTTTGTCTACATGGGGTTCCCAAGAAAATTGTGTCTGATCGAGGTACCCAATTTACATCTCATTTTTGGCAGCAAGTACATAGTTTGTTGGGAACCAAGTTGAATTTTAGTATGGCGTATCATCCTCAGACAGATGGGCAAACTGAGAGGATTAATCAGATACTGGAGGATATGTTGAGGGCTTGTGCGTTGCAGTATGGTACAAGTTGGGACAAGAGTTTGCCTTATGCAGAGTTCTCGTACAACAACAGTTATCAGAAAAGTCTCAATATGTCACCTTTCGAAGCTTTGTATGGACGAAAGTGTAGGACCCCATTGTTTTAGAATCAAATGGGAGAAACTCAAGTGTTCGGACCAGATGTTCTAAGAGATGCAGAGGAACAAGTCAGGATGATCAGGGATAACTTGAGAGTGGCTTAGTCTCGACAAAAGAGCTATGCCGACACTAGAAGAAGAGAATTGGTTTTTGAAGTAGGTGATTATGTGTACTTGAAGGTGTCACCTATGAGAAGTGTGAGAAGGTTTAACATGAAGGGAAAGTTAGCACCAAGGTATATTGGACCTTTCAAGATTTTAGAGAGACGTGGAGAGGTAGCTTATCAGTTGGAATTGCCTGAGAGTTTGTCAGGTGTACACGATGTGTTCCATGTGTCTCAGCTAAAGAAGTGTTTGCGTGTACCTGAGGAACAGATACCGTTAGAGGAGCTTATAGTTAAGAAAGATCTCACATATGAGGAGTTTCCGGTAAGAATTTTGGAGACGACAGAAAGAGTTACAAGGAGCCGAGTCATAAAGATGTGCAAGGTTCAGTGGAATTGGTATACAGTAGATGAGGCTACTTGGAAAAGAGAAGAGGATCTGAGGAAAACATACCCACAGTTATTTGAGTAAGCATCGTCCGAATCTCGAGGACGAGATTCATTTTAAGGGGGGTAGAATTGTAACACCCTAAATTTACAACAATTGAAACTAGAGAAAAATTGATTTACTAAGCATTTTTGTGAGCATTTAAATTTAGGAAGAATAATAAAGTTTACCAAATTAAATTTTAATATAGGTTAACAACAGTGAATGTGCATTCATGCTGCTGCATATCAATTTTTGGAATGGTTTGATTTGAACTCAAGTTTGAATTTGATTTGAATTTTTGCGTTCAAAATTGCTTTGGAAAGAAATTGGAAAAAAAATGGAATCTCTCCTCCTTCCTCTTTTCGGCCCGAAGGCCTGCTGCTGCCGCGGCCCATGGTTTTCCCGCGCGGCCCATTCCCTTCTCCAGGCCGCTGTGCAGCTCCTTGTCTCTGCTCGGGCCGAAGCCCAGAGTTTCTTTCCGCGCCGGCCTGCTTTGCTTCTTACCTGCTCAGGCCCGCTCGGCTTTGCTCTGGAGCCAGCCCAGCTCGCACAGCCCAGCATCCCCGGCCCAGTCACGCGCCCAGCCGCAAGCCGCGCTCGCACGAGCGCCGTTCCCCACCGCTGACCGGTCGGGCCCGCGAGTCAGACCCATCTCCTTCCCCTTGTTCGTGTCCCAGGCGGACACTGTGCCGTCGCCGATTGAGTCCGCCTCGGCCACGCTCTCCTTGACGTCGCGCCCAAGGAATTCTGTCCCCATAAATAGCGCCCGCACCCCTCCTCTCTCCCCTATCCCATCTAGCATCCGTTTTTCTTCGCCAAGCAGCCGCAGCCGCTTCTCGCTCGAGCGCCGCCGCCGACCTCCACTGCCAGCTCGCGCCGGGTCGTTTCTACCGCCTCTCGGTCCTCCGTTTTGGGTCCGGTGAGTTCGCCATCCCTTCCTCTCTCCCTCTGTCTTTTTCTTTCGACGTGGAGTGCGCTGCAAGCCAGGAACCGCGAGCTCCAGCACGCCGGCCATGGCGCCGCCGTGGTCAAGCCGCCGGCAGTACTGTGCCGGCTGGGTTTTTTTTCTTTTTCCGCCAAATCAGATCTCATCCGTCGGTTTCTAATCCAACGGCCCAGATCTACATATACCCCTTCGCTGCCAATCTTTCAAATACGCCCTTATAATTATTCCAGATTCAACCCGCAGTCCAAAGCGTGTTTCCAGATTTCGTTTTCTCTATATAAAAGCGTATTTTGGTTCGGTTTTATTGAAATACGTTTTCAGTTATTCACAGTTTTGCCATTCAACTTGTTTTAGCCGTAAAATCTTCGTTTTAACTCCGATTAGATCCGTTCAAGTTGCGTTGGGTTCGTAATTAAGTAATCTACACGTTTACGCTACTGTAAAGTAGGTTTCCAACTTTTATAATACGAGCTTAGATCTAATCTATTATTTGTCTATAGGAAATCTTGTTTAAACCATAACTTTTTCTGTTTTAGATCCGATTTTTGTGATCTTCGCGTCTGTGTGTTCATAGCGAGACGTAGATTCGTTTTCCAAACTTTTCATCTTGATTCTTTGCTGTTGGTGTACCGTTCTAATCTATAGCCTTGTTTGCTTTGCATGATTGCTCCTGGATGCTTGTATGTTGCTGTGGTTATCGAGTATAGACGGTGAGCAGTTCTCGGAAGATCAAGGGTACGACTTTGACGAGCAGGACCAGCAGGAGTACGTTGCTCAAGGCAAGTATAGCATGGGATCAACCTTGTTTCCTATTCACTTTAAATCATTAAATTCATGTTGCATGTGTCTTCTTGTTAGGAATTTCCTAGAAATTGGACTATTGCCTTGTCACCTATGGGTTATGTATATGGGTAGCTTTGCTAGAGCTCAGTTAAACCATGATCTTGTAACTTGACTAATGGTATATGCAATAAACATAAAATGTAACTTTTTAGCAACATGGAAATAGGGGGCTGGAGTGTTTAGCTACTTTCTAAATGCTTCAGATTCCTCTCCCTAAGGACTTATCTATAAGTGATCATCCGGGACTAACAGTACAGCTGTGAGAGCTACATGGCTCTGGCTTTAGCTCAGTATGAGGACCTTTTCTACCTTGTTAGTGGTTACCTTTATTGGCGTAAGAATGGCTTGACGAATCAGGTATAGGACAGCCTCTACTCTTATGTGTATAGCCGTGAAGGAATTATGCCATTTGACAGGGGGTTCCTATAACTGTTTGCCGAGTGAATCTAATGACCCTAACTTGTTAGACGAACCTTTGAAAGGCTTCATAGTGACCCCTGCCTGCTCACCTTGGAAGTGTTTTGGGAGTTATAAACCCGGGCATATGGGAATCACGACTCACAGTTAAAGTGTACAACCTCTGCAGAGTGTAAAACTGGTATATCAGCCATGCTCTCGGTCACGAGCGGCCTTGGAACATTTATGGAATAGATGATCACTAAGTAATATCTGTTTATGCTATTCATTACTCATGTTTACATTTGATCATGTGTTCTACTTTGGGAACTGAAACACCTTGATGCTACTCATAAGCTAAAATTGTGACCACTAAAAGCTGACCGCTGTTAAGCCTGTGTCTAGCCTTTTGAGCCTCATGAACCCCGTGTTACACTTGTTAAGTACGACATGTACTTACGCTTGTTTATTTTTATTATTTGGATAAAAATCCCAGATGGGTAACAGATGACCTTAAGAATGATGATTTCCCTGAGGACTACTAGACTTGTGGTCAACCAGTCGACGTCCCTGTGAATTGGAGCTTCCGTGATAGATCTTTTTAGTATTTGTGCTATACTTATGTAATAACTCTGTCATATTCGTGATGTAATAGACATTGGTGATGATACTATTCATAATTTGTCGGCTTATGTGTGTGACTGATCTCTGGGCGCACATAAGGTTATGCACCCCATTTTATCCTTAAAATTTGGTGTGACATACAACGGCTCTATTTCGTGGGGGCTTCTATTTAAGCCCCATGGCTGGCTCAGGCTCACTCTCTTGGCCATTTGTATTGACATAGCAACCTTGTGAGCTTAGCCAAAGCTCTCCCACTCATCTCCATCATTGATTCATCATGTTACGTAGACTGAAAATGGCGCCCTTCACAGGAATTTTTTTTGAGATGCAACATAACAAGACACCTAATCCAAATGGGTTCCGAGACGAGTTTTATCAAAGTTTCTGGAATGTCAACAAAGGGGGCTTGATGCCAATGTTCCAGAACTCCATGCTCAAGAACTACCACTTTTTTGCCTAAATTTTAGTGTTATAACTTTGATCCCAAAAGTTCAAGAAGCAAATTTGATTTAGAAATGTAGCCTAATTTGTCTACTAAATGCGATCAACAAATTCTTCACTAAAGTAGCTACTACTGGAATCAATTCGGTAGTTGATAACATTAATAACTCAAATAGCTTTCTTGTGTGGATGCAACATCGAGAGGGTGTCGTCATCTTATATGAGACTGTACACGAGTTGCACTGAAAGAAATGGAGTAGGTTTATTTTTAAGATCAATTTTGAGAAAGCATATGATAAAGTAAGGTGGCCCTTCTTAGTGCAAGCACTACTAATGAAAGGTTTCTCACCTATATGGATATCTTTGGGTCTTTCTTTTCGGGTGGATGAATAGCAATTAATGTTAATTAATAATGACATCGGGCACCATTCTAAATAGCAAAAAGACCTTCAATAGGAATACCCCCTATCTCCCATACTCTTTAAGTTTGTAGTTAACATGTTAGTAGTGCTAACACAATAGAGCCAAAAAAAGGTGGACGGGTTAGTGGAGCGTGTGCCATACCTTGTGGATGGCAAATTAATCATTTTACAATATGTAGATGACAAAATTTTCTTTCTGGGTCATGACTAGGAAAAAGCTTTTGACATTGCTATTGCTTTGTATGTCTGTGCTGTTATCAGGACTGAAAATCAATTCCCATGAGAGCAAGGTGTTCTGCTTTGGAAAACCTAATTAAGATGTAATGGACGGATCAATATATGAACTGTTATGGTTGTAAAACTAGTGGTTTCCATTCAAGTATTTAGGTTGATTGGAAAGGAGTAGAGAGTAGTGTTTTAAGAAGAGACTAGGTAGTTTGAAAGACAAAAATTTTCAACGGGAAGGAACCTAACATTGATTGACTCAGTGCTCAATACTTGCTAATGTATGTGATGTCTTTCTTCACGATCCCAAGGGGTGTACATAAGAAACTGAATTAGTTTCACTCTAGGTTTTATTGGCAAAGTGATGACGAGAAGAGAAAGTACCGCCTTTGTAAATAAAGTATATTGTATCAGCCTAAAGATCAAGTGGGTCTAGAAATTCATGATTTTAGTATTGAGAACATTGACCTGCTTAGTAAATGTCTTTTCAAGCTGTTTGTCATAGATGAACCATGGTAGAAAATACTACCCAACAAATATCTTGGTTATAAGCCCCTATCATAGGCTTAATGCAAAACTAGGGACTCTCTTTTGGGCTAGTCTTATAAATGTAAAACAAGATTCTCTTTATTTTAGATCCTTTACATTTAAAATATGGGTCACAAACTATGTTTTCATAAGACAAGTAGTTGGGAAATGCAACCTGTGAGAACGACCTTGTCTTTATAAAACATAGCTAGACACAAACAAATCACTATCTGAAGTTTTTAGTTCCTCACCACCTAGTGTAGAGGCCTCGTAGGTTGAAAGTCACCTTTGCGTTTTTGTAATTCATGACGATGTTTCTAGACTAATAGTTTCATATGAGACATGAAAGGTTAAGCGAGTGTCCACAAGCAAAGTTCGGCTATATCAAAGCCATGGTGGAGATGGTCCCGATAATCTTTAGAAGGACGCGGTCTTCTAGTATGCGTGTAGTTGTAGATCTAGTTGTGCACGCGTGGTGTGTGTGGGGTGTGCGTGTATAAACAGTGTACCAAGACGAGAGGCTTTCACAAAAAAAAATGCCCAACAAGGTGGTGAGATGGGAACTGATGGATGCTAAACTGGAGAAGATGAAAGACAAGTACAAGACAAAGTTATAATTTTGTCTTTCACTGGCCATGTGTTGATTAGAAGAGTTAAAATGGACGGATTGATAGGATAGATAACCATACTATAAAGAGGGCTCCAAATACAGTTGTCTAGTACCACTTGTGAAATCTAACATTGGATATGCATTAGGATGAAGTGACGATGTGATATCAAGTGAAAAAACCATTGAAAGTGCAGAGTTAAAAGGAGAGATTTCAACTGCAGTCCTTAATAGTATTTATTTTATCCAAAAGACGATTAATGGACATTGGAGAGATAAAACCAAAAAATGAACTTCAACTTCTATTTTAAGTGCTAAAAAGGTGCAGTTCTTTCAACTGCCGGGCACGCGATCCGGTGCAAGCCACAAGAAGCTGAGGTGGCATGCGAGCTGCTATACCACACGGATCATAATATCTACTGCCAAGAACCCTAAACCCATTGTTGTCGATGGGATTTGGTCATTTGGATTTTGGAACGCCTGGGGAAGGGTGGAAAATGAAATAAAGGCGCCGAAACAGACCACGAAAAAGAATCGGAATAAACATGGACAAGTCAAAAAAGCTTGATAGGCTGCAAACTGGACAGGGACATGAACACAGCAGAAAACCGAAAAGCAGAGCAGGGGAAAGCAGACCGTGATCGATGCAGATATGCTTGTAAACTACACAGGGCATCGGATCCGATGCAGTCCTCTCTCCTGCCAATCTGTATGCTATGTTCCATTGACAAGCTGCAGCACTGCCAAAGTCAAACCCCACTAGATTGTGGTTTACATACACCATCCATAAGCTGCCTCAGAAAGTATGCAAAGATATGCTGCTGGATGGGAAGCTGACGCAGCAACACATCTCAAAATCTACACAGAATATGGCACACACTTGGGAAACTGTAACTGGGAAGACAAAAACCATCAGGCGGCAGGTGCGAGCAAAATAGACTTGAAGTCAACTAACTTGTAAACATGGTTAATCGGGATGTAGAGTTTCATATGAGTATGCACGCAGAGAATGCCAACACACAACTTTTTAACAAACTAACATGAGTACACGGTGATACATAATGCACAACTTAGATCTAAAACAGTTTCTGAGTCCAGTACAGGCGCACTGGGAGAAGCTTGAAGAAATACAGGCTACTACAGTTAGTTGCTAGTTACTAACAATAGATCTACGTCGTCTTTGACATACAACAAACAGCACATCAAGACTACAGCTGGTCCTACACTGAAAGCAACAACTGAATGCATTACCATCGGGGGTGTTTTACAGCAAGTCAAATTCTGGGTTCTTCATTCAGGCATGAGAGACGGATATATCCAGCAGGATCATGCCCGCGCTCTCTTGCTACTACCGCTGCAGTTCGGACACTTGTAGTGTTTGATGTGCTCGGCCTTGGCAGGAGTGATCTTGACACACTTGCCATGGAACCAAGTCTCGCAGGCATCACAGCATATCCAGAACTCATCCTGTCCGTAGTTGTCACCACAAGAACCACACAATGTGTTCTCATGATCTTCCTCTTCCTCCTCTTCCTCGCCGCCACTGTCATCCTCATCCTTTGGAGGTGGCATCTTGGAACCCCTTGAGTTGGGTTCTGGCTGGCGTGGTGGCTGTATATGTGTTTAGTGACAAGAATAATGGAATGAATTTAGAAGGTTATTTATGGCAAAAAAAAAAAAAGGTTAAAAGAAGAAAGCAGTCAATCTCAATCATACTTTTGAGCCAGATTTATTGCTCTTGCTGCTGCTTTTGGGAGTTTTCTCCTTGGTTTGCTTCTTGGCAGTTCCCGTGACAACTTCATATATGGTAGGGAGGTTATTAATCATGACAAAAAGCCGCTTCCTGCAACAATCACAAAAAGCGATTACATTCTAGCTGACTGCGAATGTTAAAGAATCCATCAAATTGCTTTAGACCATAGAATAGTAGAACACCTAGAATGCTTTAACTGTAAGGAAAATATGCTAGCTGAATAAAACAACAAACATTTTCTATCTTATCATTCACATGTTGAAATCTAAGGTACACCAGATGGATTTTACATTATGATTTACATCAGCATCTGATGCACACACGAAGCATCACGTATAACCAAAATTTAACAGAAAAGATCAGCACATGTATGAAAGCATTAGTTTCAAAGCTCAGGGACATATAATTGAATTCCTTAATGAGTTTCTCCACCCTGCTACCAGTGATAATTTAAGTGCAGGAGAGCTTATTATTTCAAAACAACCGGGACTAGATTATCTATTGCTAGGATTTTCTAATCTGGGAAGAGAATTCTCTATTTCAGTGGTAAGAGATATTCCCACTGGATGGAAATAGAACACTTCCTTTCTGCATGACTGCTTGAGAGGGAAAGAGTGTCAGACAGATGAACACGAGAATTGGGGCAATGTTTAAAAAAGACATTCGCAGACCTCAAGGCAATTCTTTAACAAACTAGTATTATTAAAAGGCCAGTATCCTTAACATGAATATGAAAATATCTAGGCCACTCACAAAAGCGTATATAAAAATTGAATATTTATAGATTAGATGTAGATAATTCAAATTAAATGTTCAATGATGCATCTAAACTTGTAATTGCAAAACTCAAATTCATTTCTCCCAGGATAAATAAATTTAATTATTTAAAGATTTGACATTCATATAGTAGCCCTTGTTTAGTTGGAGAAATTTGGATTTTGGAGCTACTGTAGCACGTTCGTTTTTATTTGGCAAATAATGTTCAAACATGGACTAATTAGGCTCAAAACGTTCGTCTCGCAATTTCCCACCAAACTGTGCAATTAGTTTTTCTTTTCGTCTACATTTAATGCTCCATGCACGGGCCGCAAACATTCGATGTGACAGGTACTGTAGCAACTTTTTAGAAGTTGGAGTGGAACTAAACAAGGGCGTAGTTAACTTTCATCTTTGAGTTTGACTGCTAAAATTCCAAATTTGGAATTTTGTTGTTCAAATGTGGACTCAAATTCAATATACCCAACACTTTTCAGTCTAGATAGCAATGGAGGACAGCCTTTCCATGATATCTACCATTGATTTCTGTAGCTTTCACAGAACACTATAACTAATCGACGCTAAAACAAACTAATGCTGAAGCAGAGGAATATAGGACTGCACAGGATTACCAAATTAACAATGCTACTAAAGTTACTTTGACCACTTCTCAGTTAACTTCAGCAACGCAGTACAAACTAGAATTACACCCCAGTAGCTCAAGCAAAAGAAGAAAAGGTGTTATCTTTTTCTTTTTGTATAAAGAAGAAAACTATAGCCACATCTTAAAGAGTTATCCTAACAAACTGTGAGAAAAGCACATGCCACATTGTCATTAACTGATTCCTAGTGCCTAGTGATTTCGAAGGTAATGTAGTTTTGCAACAAGGCTAAATTCATACAATAGAAGCTCAAGCCCATAATGAAGACAATGTTTGCATGCAGTCAGCAGGACAGAGCTCCCAAATCTATCATGAATTTGTGACAGTACGCTTGATCCTAACGTATCATGATAGATTAAGCTCTTAAACGGAAACAATTGGAAAAGTAAAGAGAAACAACCATACACCGTAACCATGTGGATTCATATCTAAGGCAAACCAACAGAAGATGGTGAAGACAATGGTTAATGAGTGATTAGATGTATCAAATGACACTTTAAAACAAATGAAACAACACAAGACGCCAATACATTGAGTAGAACGATCACAATAAGAAACAATGTTATCAAGTCTAGTCCATCCTAGTCGCCATGGGACCGACCAGGTGAACAGTCGTGATTAGTCGTTGACCACCCTGGTCGGTCCTAACCGTCCTATATATCAAGACTAATATACCAAAGATATACTTATATCCTGTATGTTCTAGAGTACAAATCAAGCATAAGATAACTCTTTTTTTCCTCGAAAACGTAGGAGAGCTGCGCATCATTATATTAAGAACATAAAATGGGACAAGAACCTATACAACACAACACAAGTCACACACCCCTAAACTCACACCCACTCAGCAATTCCACTGTTCTTTGATTACATTCGTGCCCGTGAATGGTACTAAATTTGATCAAAAACAGGACTCTAACCTCCTGGAGCGGGGGAAGTCAAGAGGAATATACCTCGAGCCACCCGCCAAACACAACTTTCGTTCATCTTCAGCTAAAACAAGTGCGCCTGCGATACTTGGAGCTGCGCCATAAAAAATGCACCTGTTGCGGTGTGTCCATAAAGTCCATGCTCCAAGGATTATGAGAGAGTTCATTCCTTGCCTTATCATGCCACTAGCAGCATTGCTCACTCTTTCCCACCAATTATGGAAAGAGGTTTCTGTGGGCTGCGGAGAGAAGGCTTGAGTCCTTCGTGAAAAGAAACGGAACCAAAATTCTCTTGCGGAAACACAAAGGACTAAGAGGTGATCAATGGTCTCCGCAGCCTGGTCGCACAGAGGGCAACACTCAGGATGAGGGAGCCCACGGCGCGCAAGTCGATCCGCTGTCCAACATCGGTTGTGAGCAACCACAACCATACAAAGAAGCGGCATTTGGGCCGTGCCCATGTCTTCCAAACTCTTTCCCACAACCCAAAAAGTGTAGACCCCTGAAATAAGCCATCATATGCTGTCTTGGCCGAATACTGTCCATTTGGAGAAAGCCACCATATATGTCTGTCCTCAACATCTGGTTGCAAATAAAAATCTGATAAGAAGTCCCATAGGTTTAGGTATACAACAATTACCCCAACAGCAGCTGTACAAAACCTGCTGCCTTGTGCACTTACAGACTTCCCATGCAAATGTTTACGATTTTGCCCCCCTCTTTAAAGAAACTCACCAAGGAACATGTCCAGCCCATTATTGACCACATTGCTGATCAGCTCCCGTGTTGGAAAGCATTGCTGATCTCTGATGGTGGCTGCATGTCAGGATACAAATTGGGCTGAAAAACATGAGCCCAAGTGGCCTAAGCCATCCCAGATGCAGCCGAGCAATTATTCCATTCTGTTTGTGGTCATCCCACCCACCACCACCACCCCCCCCCCCCCCCCCCCCCCCCCCCCGTCGGTGCAGTAATCACAATTAGCCATCAACTAATCGGACTAATAGAGTCGTGGCCCCTAGTCAAGTCCAGGATACTGACTAGGACACCGACTAGGACGATTAACCGGATGACTTCACATAACACTGGTAAGAAAATATCATAACATTGTATCCCTTGTGCGAAGTCATGACCAAAGGGAAAAAAAACTTCCATAGACTTAGAAGAGAACTTGGTTTTGCTCATGAGAAAGAAAGAAATCGTAGATATGATAGAACAAAGATAATGATTAGAAAGATCATAGCATCATAGCCCTAGTGCTTGTAACCAGCAAAACAAAACACTTCATGTGATAATACAATTTTGATATGCTCATGAAGAAAAAGAAAATAACAGGTGTAGCAAAGAAATCAAAGATGATCATACTGTGGGAGAGGAAGAACGGATATTCACCTGCACATCAACCTTGCGGACAGATAATACCTGAAGATTGTACGGTAAACAATAGTGGACCCAACTTCATCTCCAAAATGTGGGGAACATAAGGGCTAAGCAGAGTCATATATAGGCATAGGATTGATTCCACTAGGCATGTAAAGCAACTCCAATGTAATAAAACAGGAAGTATGGAGGGAGCCAAATGAGAAGAAACAAGTAATGATGTATTATCAACTATTCAGCTGTCTGAATACAAGATGCTTTAGTGTAGTATAAAGCATAACCAAAGCAAATTGGCATCTTGTGTAAAGTGTAACGAGCAGAAGCATCGAATGTCCAATAGATTAGCAACGCGTGGTAGGAAGTTTGAGATGGTCTGAAATTCTGAATATGCCCATGGTCTTGACACAGAAGAAAGATTCATCTAAGATACAGATATTTAACAAATAATGTGACGCAAGTTTGAGTTACTGTTCTCCTGGAGCTAAAGAATTAGTGATGGAGATAGTAGCAGAAGATAATAAGATTTTTTTTCATATCAACCTCCACCAGCAAGTAGCACAGGAATAAATCCTTTCACTCTTTTTTGAGAGGGAAAATGCATGACCTTTCTAACCATTCAAGCCTACAACATAGCCATGCAGGATCTTTTGACTCTTAAGTTCTGAGTGTAAACATTGGACAGGTGCAGTCAAACATCAGCCAGGAGGACACTGAGCAGCCAGAACTGATAAGATGGAGTCACCAATGAAAACTAACAAAAGGAGCAAGGATGTTTCAGTGAAAGGTGTTTCGAATGCTATGACTGAGCTATTGAGTATAAATGTACGAGGTTTTTTGAACTCTGACCAAAGACATCACAAATCTTAGCAAACAGTGCTGCAAAAATTATCTCTATAGAAGTTGGCACCAATTAAGATGAGAAAATTCCTTCATTGTCATCCAAAGCTATATTAATCCCTTCATTGCCATTCAGATTTACATGTTCTCTTGGTTGCCATTGGTTTATATTTTTTGTTCCCTTATCTGCCATTGTCGTTACTTTCTCGTTAATCCATGTATACACCGTTAAAACATGTGGCGTGTGCGTCGCCGTCGCCGTCTCCGTTGCGTGCGTGAACGGACTGGGGATTCTTCAATCCATCGCATCCGCGACGCGTGCCTGTCTGTCGCGCAGGCGCAGCAGCTCACGACGAAAGTGAAGTGACCCACGAGGCCACGCCATCGGATGACCTGAGCAGCTGAGCACGGGTAATGAGAGTTGTGCCGTCGTCGTCCTCTCTCGCGCGAGCTGGAGGCACTGAGCGTCCACCTCTCCTGTCCTGGCCGGCCGGGGACGTTCTGGAATGTTTGCTTCCACGCGCCAACTGTGTCATGCCCGTACGGAACGATGGCGATCGGGGGGTTCGTCACGTCCGCCGGCAGCCGGCTCGTTCACTGTCTGACAACCCATGAAACAGAGCAAGACACTGGTAATAGTGCAGTAACAGGAGCCTGCATTTGGTTGCTGCAGGAGCAGACGAGCAGGAGTACGTTCATCATGCATGCCAGTTGCCAGCCCGGTGGCCGATCGCCGAGGCAGCCTGTGCGGCTTGCTGGCTTGCATGCGCAAATGTCAACGCCACTCCAGTTTCCAGCCAGCGGCTCGCTAGCTGCGGCCATTGAAGGCCTGCCTGGGCAGCCACGGCGCGAGTGATGAGGCCCCTCGTGCGTGCGAACGCGAACGCGAAGCCCCAGCCCCGCCCCCGGTGTCGGGACAGGAATTGAATCGGAGGCAGGCAGCACAGGCAGGCCGGCACCCCTCCCCCATGCGCGCGGTCGCGTCGTGGTACAGGCTACGCGGGCTACAGGGGTGCCGGGTGCACGCACGTGAGCGCGCGCGCCGTAGCGTGGAAGGACGGCCAGCCGGCAGCGCATCTACGCCGCCCGTCACGTCGACCGCCGAGGAGGGGTCAGGGCAGGGGCCTGGGACTGCGGAGCCGGTCACGGTATGCGAGCGCTAAGAGCGAAAGAGACGAGACCGCCACAAGTTTTAACGGTGCATACGATGGTTTAACGAGAAAGTAACGACGATGGCAGATAAGAGAACAAAAAATATAAACCAATGGCAACCAAGGGAACATGTAAATCTGAATGGCAATGAAGGGATTAATATAGCTTTGGATGGCAATGAAGGAATTTTCTCAATTAAGATTCTGATGATCTGGGCCCAAACATCCCAAAGAGAAGTAGAGAAAAAGGAAGCACAACAAGCATCGTGGGTAGGTAACAACAAAGTCAAATCTGACCAAATGAGAGCCAAGAATGGACACAACACATAGCACAGCTCGAATGCCAATGACAGCATGTGAGGATCCCATCCTTCGCTAAGGATGCTCCAATACCATGTTACGCAAACCTAGAAATCTGAGGGGATATATGCATACAACGAATGGCCCGACAGGCCAAAGTTAACTTTGTCCTATTACATATCCACATAATTGTAACGACAGTTACCGTGCGCAACGAAGCCAAAATTTAAGGCGAGAGGAAAGCTTTTCCATGCAAATATCTAGGACTTGAACTACACACTCCTGAACTTCAAAGAATGCATGTGCAGCCACTAATAAAAAAGATCAATAAAAGATTGTCAGGATAGCAAGGTCGCCTACTCAACAAGGCTGGAAGGCTTACACTAGTTTCGTTTTGTCCTCCACACCCACTTACTTCCTCACTACCTTCCCTGTACTGGCATGGGCACAGACAGAAATAGACTAGATCCATAGGTCCTTACTTTGGAAAGGAAAAAGAAAAGGCCAATGAAGGCCACTGCTTGTCAACTGGGGAAGACTAAAACGGCCAAAGAAGCTTGGCGGATTAGGCATCCCAGACTTGCAAAAATTTGGACGAGCATTGAGGCTGTGATGGCTCTGGCTAGAATGGGTCAGTGACTGTAAACCATGGGTCGGCATGGACACCCCTTGCGACACCACAGACCGCTTATTTTTCAACTCATCCACCCATAGTGAATGGAAAAAAAAAGGCAAATTCTAGAAAAGCAGTTGGCTGCATGAAGTCGCTCCGGAACCTTGGCTCCAAATCCCTATAACTTAGTTAAGCGTAAGAACAAATCTGTCAGCCAAGAGCTACATAACAATGTATGCTGCAGGGTAGAATAAATGACGCTACTAGGCTTGTGCAATTTATCACCCTGTGGATTCAACCCCAAGATGTACACCTGCAGCTGGATGTGGAGGGACTCCATCACCTAGAGATGGGCTTCGAATGTAGAATACACCATAAGTCGGCGTATCAGATTCAATTCGCTGGGTCCTTCAAGACCTTCTGCAACAACTTGATTTGGAAAGCAGAGGCAGAAAATAAGCAAGCTCTTCACTTGGACCTTAATCCAAGATAAAATTCTAACAGTTGATTATCTGGCAAAAAGAGGATGGCCACATCAAACATCTTGCACACTATCTCATGGTCAACAGGGGACACAGGTCTTCATTTATGTCTGCTTTGCCCTTTTGAGGCTGACATTTGGAGGCAATTGCTAGCATGGGAAAAATTCTCTCTACCTTCACATTTCCAGGTTGCTAGTTACACCTCCACAAGGTTACAAAAGGCGCTAGGCGCTCTCTAGGCGGTGACCCATTGCATAGAGCTTAGGCGTGCCTGGGCTTTTCCTAGGCATTTATATCAGTCTGCACTATGTATACTTAATTGACCAATTGTGAATTAAACACTAACATGTGTGTGTAATTCTTGTTGCTACAGTACCAGAGAGGAGTTTATGAGAGGAGAAATAACAAATAAAAGTACATCTAATAGTATTTTGTGAGAAAATATAACTTCTAGGGAGCAGAATGTAAGAAACCAGTAAAGAGAATCATAGTAAGGAAGTTTCCAGAAGTTCTTAGAAAGAAAGGGGGCAAATCACAAAATTGCTCCATCTTATCCTTATCTTGTACGCTGTACCCAGCATCTCTCTCGTGGGCTCCCCCCCCCCCCCCCCCACCCTCCTCGATCTCTCTCTCTCCGGTGGAGGGCGGCTGCTGCAGGCCAGCCGTGGAACGGCCCCGTGCGCTCCCCACACCACCACGAGCTGCGGCGCCACCACGTACGTTCCCCACACTGGCAACGACCCTAAGACCTTCCCCTTCTGCAGTTCTGCTCCCTTCTCCTCCCCTTCAAACTAACGAGCATCAACGTTTCTGGACCAAAGATGTAGGAGGGAGGACAAGAGGCGACGGCGCCGCTCCCTCCCTCAAGCAGAGTGACCCTGGATCTGTGGGCTCGTCGCCTATCTCTCCGCCTACCCAGCAGGTGGTGCCCTCTACCCAGCGCTTAAGCGCACCTAGGCGAGCACCTATACCGCCTTTTGGAACACTGCACCTCCATTGCTGATTGGTGGGAAGCTGCTGTCAAGACAGTGCCAAAAGAGGAAAAAACAAAAATTCAATGGCCTATGCATTTACGTCACGTGGAATTTGTGGAAAGAATGAAACCAGAGGATATTCCAAAATAAGAGCTCAACGCCTCTAACGGTAGCATTACACATAAAAGAAGACATGGAATAACGGCAACGGGCTTTTCAAACCATGTAAGGAAGGATCTAGATTTGTTTGCTTTGTATCCTGTTTGCCCCTCTCTCTAGGGGACATCATGCAGCCCACTGAGTCATTATTTTATTTCTCCTACTTCAATGCAAGGCAGAGCTCCTGCCACCTTGTTTTTCAAAAAAAGCAGCACTTCCCAACCACATTCCTCTTTGTTACAACGCATATTTGATTCCCGTGAGCATAGTAAAGGCTATTAATAGTACTCCATCTAGTTCAAAAAAAATTATGTCCGATGAATGCACATCCAGAGATACATTATGATTGCTAAGTTCATTAATTAAAATGGTAAATGACGAGCATTTTAGATTATTTTGGTAAAACATATAGAAGATACTACCTGTGTTAGTAAATGTATGAACCAAACTTCTCTAATTATGACCATTGATTTGAGTGAAAACTTGATCTATTTGTTGTGACAAAATCCTTTCAAAATACAATGATTTTACAAGTTTTATTATAATGTTCATATAAAAAGGGTGCAGCCAATGTTGCACATATAAACCATGTCAATGTCCAAAGACCACAGGTTATTGCAGATTGTGAAGAATATACTATTCTTGTAATTCACCTAGGCAAGTTCACACATAATGTAACAACAAGTTTCAGTATTGGTATAAACAAAAAGTGATCCTTAGCAAGTCATTTGTAGGACACTGATGTCCAATTCAACTTCAAATTTTGATGACAAATTTGTTACAAAGAATGGTACGAAACAACTGAAATAAAAACAACCAAAAGAATGGAGGCAGATTGGAATTGACAAAATAACAGTATATGCTCCACAATGACTTTGATGACAAAAGTAACTTTATGGTTTTCAAGACAATCAATGCATACAATGATAAGGATTAACTGCAAGAAAACACCAATAAGACTAGAGACCCCACTATTCAATAGCATACAAGCAAAGCATCATATCGTAACAAGATTGGTTACCACAACATAAGAAAGCCATAGAAATAGACAAGCAGCAAATACAATACCTGGAATCTTTGTCAAACCCAAATCTTGCACCGAAGTAAAAGGCCACAGCCAGCAACCAAGCATCACTGTGCACCGCAACTAGTGACAGCCAATCTTTCTCATCCATCCCGTCACGAGCAAAATTAATTCCCAGAGCTGGCTCTGGAAGTTCAGGAGGAACCTCCTCTGCAGGCAAGTTCACTTCCCATGTTTCATTGGGAAGACCATACAAACACAGATTCTCTTTCTCTGCAAACAAAATGTTAAAACCTTAAGATTCCAGGTCCTTGTCAAGATTCTTTCTTCCATGCTATCTAATTAAAAGAATCCATAACCAAGAAAGTTCGATAAGGACTGCAAATTACACAAGAAAATGAAACCTAGAGACCAAAGAAGGAAACAGAGTGGGTGAATTGGAATTCATACCCTCCCTAACATTGCTACAACACAAACAGGAAAACCAGGGTACTAATCCACAACTTTGTACAGAGCTATATCCGTCAAGGATAAGATGCTACTGCCTACTAGTGTCCAGGAAGGTATTACTATAACCTAATTTAGTGAATGTAGAACAGCAGCCATGAACTACATAGCAACAAGGAACCTACGAGTTAAAATGGTAAAAATATTTTGTTATAACAGAAATAGAAAAAAAAAGAGAGCACAGTTCCACTAGGACGCCAATGAAACATTGTGCCAGACTGTCAGTGCCACCTATGCTCCAATGACTTTCCTTTTTTTTTTTTGAGAAAACAGTGACTTTCCTATTAAGTATTCCTTTCGACGTTGTCGCTGAAAGCTACCCAAAGTTCTCGCTGGCCCAAACGAAAGCCCAAAAATACCCCGCGTGAGGTGGGCTGGCAACGTGGTCACCTGCCACTACTTTTCCAGTTTTATATATACGTAAGGCCTGTTTGGTTTCGAGCTCCCAAAACTTTTAGTTTCTAAAAGTTTCAGGCAGTCTTTTAAAACTTTCTAAAAGAATATTTAGGCTCAGTTCGCTGGTCTGAACTTTGGCTGAAACTGGCTGAAAAACACTGTTCTGGCTGAATTGTTAACACTGTTCTGACTGAATTGTTGTGAGAGAAAAATACTGTTCCGGCTAAAAAAAAAGCTAAACAAGCCAAATTTAAGACAAGCGAACAAGGCCTTAGTTGAATCTTCTAAAACTGACTAAAAGTAATAAATGTTGTTAAACAAAAACACTTTTTCCCTTCTTAAGGAGAAAGAAGAGGAGAAGACAATAAATGAGAGATAATAGAGGTCCAGAAAAAACTTTAGGAGATTTTAGGAAGGATGAAGCTCTAACAAAAACTAGCCTCCTAAAACTTTTAGAAGATTTTAAAAAAAATATTTAATTCTTTAGACAAATTCTATCTAGATTTTAGCTCATTAAGCTTTTAAAGGGTAACCAATCATGACCGTAGTACTCCCCCCTGCTCTCCCAAACTCAAGATAGTACATGTAAAACGTCATCCAATTAGAAAGTAGCTCAATCCAAGGGGAGAAAAAAGAGAGCACCCTCCTATACCTCATTCGTCCAACATCCTTTTTTTGCACAAAACTAATCCACAACTGAATGGAAGCACCAAACCAGCAGAGAATAATTCCGACCAAGCTTTTCTGCTTGGGGCAAAAAGCAGAGAAGCTTTGCCTTGAACTTCAAGGCCAAAATTCCCAAAAACCAGCACAATACAAATTCCCGTAAAAATCCAGGGATGGATCGAAGCGAGAAACCAAACCACCCAAAACCAGTGCCAAATCCACAAAAAGCTTCCTCCTCTCAGCGACGAACACAAAAATCACAGAAAACCTCCCAGTCAAGCGCCTCGAAGACCGCAAGTGTCCGGCGAGAAACAGCGCGAACGCCACCGAATCGTGCGAATCGGAGGAGCGGCGTGAGCGAGCTCACCTGGGTCACACTGCTGATAGAACTTCTCCACGTCTGCAAGAAAACCAAGCAAATCAAACCAATTTAGCCACCAGGAAACCAATCGATCGAACGTGAATCCTCAAATTCCGCGAGGGAGAGGGAGAAATGGGTGAGGAGCAGGCGCGTACGTACCGGTGGTGAGCGCTTTGATCATGCCAGCCCGCCGCGCGCGGAAGTCCCGGAACACGTCTTCCGGCGTGCGGTGCGTGCCGCCGCCGTCCATCTCCCAGCGCGGGTGCTAGCTAGGGTTAGGGTTTTGGGGAGGCTGGGAGCGAGGCGGGGTGTGGGGGGCAGCGGAGCTTGAGGACAGCGAGAGCCACCAGGATTTTTAGAAGAGGCTGGAGGGAGGGACGGGATGGGGGACCAGGGCGCGGATTTTGAATCACGTCGAGGGGGTAGATGAAACGTTTCGCAAGGGCTCCCTCCTTTGGTCCTTTTCCCCTGTAGGAATTTGCATCTCAGCCCCTGCTTGGAGTGTGAATTTCAGTTCGCTCCTGATGGGAAACGGTCAGCTGCACTGCTCTGCTCTGGTGCGGTCAAAGCCTACCCGCTGTCACGTGGGACCCATTCCCCAGAGACTGTAGCTCTGTCAGCCTCTGCTTTTACCCATCTGATGATGTGATAAAAATAACACCATTAGCATGGCTGCAGGAGGTGTTTAGATTGTAAGTTTTTTCACTCTCTCTTCATCACATCAAATTTTTAGACATATGTATGGAGTATTAAATATAGATAAAAAAATAACTAATTACACAGTTTGATTGTAAATTACGAGACAAATCTTTTGAGCCTAGTTAGGCCATGATTGGACAATAATTGTCAAATACAAATGAAAATGCTACAGTGTCAAATACTGATTCCTAACCCCAATCTAAACAAGGCCCCAGAGGCTAGCGTGCGTGTTTGGTTTCATCTTCTAAATTTTAAATTTTAGTCATTGTTCTATCAAATATTTGATATATGCATAAAGTATTAAATATATATTATTTATGAAACTAAATGAATAAATTGAGACTAATTTGCAAGACGAATTTATTAAATCTAATTAGTTCATGATTTGATAATATAGTGCTATATAAATATATGCTAATAATAGATTAATTAGGCTTAATAAATTCGTCTTATAGATTACTGAGAATTTCTATAATTTATTTTTTTATTAATATCTAAACACCCCAATATCTCATACGACGTTCGATGCGACGCCTCGTATACTTTACTCCACGTCAAACACCTCCCAGCCTAACATGCTTTCATCGATAGAAAAAAAACAGCATTTTTGGCAGGACGAACAAAGTACAGAAGAACGCTTTCATAAATGGCAGTGAATTTTGAATCATAACTGTTGTATCTTTTATTTTGAATGTTTGTGATTTGGTTCCGAGTACGACGGTACAAAAGCGCACAGCCTTCTTCAAGTGGCAACAGACCAACAGTCGCGACTGATGTCAGAAGTAGCACGCAGGGCAGCAATAGCCCGAAAACAAACCCTTCATGCACATCTTCTGTTGCTTGTCAACAAAGCAAGAAGGGAATTTTTGCCGTGGGACATCACGAAAACGGGTATTTGGCTGGAACACACCGCCAAGCGTAGCATTTGCTGAGTAACATTCCAAATTCGTGTTTATTTGCCGTAACACACCGCGTCCATTATTTTATTCATTTTTCGTATTCGCGGAGAGAGAAGGTAGGGAAAATGTCGTTTATACCCCCGTCTTCACGCTCCGGTTCACTGATTTTCGGTGGGGGGTTGGAACAGGGCCATGGTCGGCCGGCCATGGAGAAGAAGACGATGCCGCTGCTGCCGCTGCCGGTGGCGCACAAGCACGTGCACGGAGCTCCCTGGGCGGTGTGGCCAGCCCATGGGCACGCTCCCCGGCGGCGCGGCCAGCCCAGGGGCGCTCTCCCCCACGGCGCGGCCAGCCCATGGGCACGCTCCCCAGCGGCGCAGGTGCGCGGCCGGCCTAGGGGCGAGCTCCCCGGCGGCGCGGCCAGCCCAGGGGCCGTGGGTGGCGCCTCGGTGCTCGAGCTGAGGCACCACATCTTCAGCTCCGCGTCGGCCAGTAGCAGGAAGGAGGAGGTGGACGGACTCCTGTCCACCGACGCCGCGCGCGTCTCGTCGCTGCAACGGCGCATCGACAAGTACAGCAGGCTGATCACCACCTCGCCGACCGCGGCGGCGGCGGTGGCGGTGACCGCGTCCAAGGCACAGGTGCCTGTCACCTCGGGCGCGAAGCTCCGGACGCTCAACTACGTGGCCACCGTCGGGCTGGGCGACGGCGAGGCCACGGTGATCGTGGACACGGCCAGCGAGCTGACCTGGGTGCAGTGCATGCCGTGCGAGTCGTGCCACGACCAGCAGGGCCCGCTCTTCGACCCGTCCTCGTCGCCGTCCTACGCCGCGGTGCCGTGCAACTCCTCCTCCTGCGACGCGCTACAGCTGGCCATGGGCGGCATGTCGGGCGCCGCGGCGTGCGGCGGCGCCGACGGCGGCCAGGACCAGCAGCAGCCGGCGGCGGCCTGCAGCTACACGCTCAGCTACCGCGACGGCTCCTACTCCCGCGGCGTCCTGGCGCACGACAGGCTAAGCCTGGCCGGGGAGGTCATCGATGGCTTCGTGTTCGGCTGCGGCACCAGCAACCAGGGCCCGCCGTTCGGCGGCACGTCTGGCCTCATGGGGCTCGGCCGGAGCCAGCTCTCGCTCGTCTCCCAGACCATGGACCAGTTCGGCGGCGTCTTCTCCTAGCAGCCGCCGCTCGCCGCATCAGCAGGCCAGCACCTCGGCCCCGCCTCACGCCGCCGCCGCTCGCTGCAGCAGCAGGCCACCTCACCACCGCAGCTCGCCACCGACCGGCCGGCCGGAGAGCCCCGACCGGGTCTTCCCCACGCGCGGCCCCCTGCGCTGCTGCCTTGCTCAGCCATGGCTGTGTTCGGAGAAGGAAGAAAGTCCATTTGCAGAGAAAAGGTGCGGCTAGGGTTCCTACAGGGCTGCGAAACGTGGTCCGGTTCGACCAAATCGAGTCTGGCTCGACCAAGTGCGGTCCAAGGGGCATCAGTGGTCATTTTACAAATTTTCTCTCTCCCAATCTCTGGAAATAATTATTTTAATGGACGCGGTGTGTTACGGCAAATAAACACGAATTTGGAATGTTACTCAGCAAATACTACGCTTGGCGGTGTGTTCCAGCCAAATACCCGTTTTCGCGATGTCCCACGGCAAAAATTCCCAAGCAAGAACTATGAGAACTGTGATTTTGTGAATATAGATGTACAGAACTGACACTGTTACAATCCGGTAGGGTACCATGGATGTCTACAGAAGGATTCAATTGTCACTTTTCAAGGAGTCTATCAATTTCAGGTTTGGTCAAAGTTATATAAAAATTAATAACATTTACATACAAGAAGGCAAACTAGTTATTAAAAATATTTTCAAAGTAAACCTAGTTGGAGACGTAATTATTAATAATATTTATTGTAAACTTGATCAAAGTTAAACTAGTTTGACTCGTACAAATCTCATACTACTTCTGTTCCAAAAAGAATGTAATTATGAGTTACGTGTCACGTAAAGTGGTGACTAAGTTTCTAGCGAATAGTATTCATATTTATGGTTCTAAATTAATTTAATATGAAAACATATTTCGTAATTAATCTAATGGTATTTATTTGGCACCATAAATATTCATGCTTTTTTCTATAATTGGTCAAACTTAAGGTACTAAAACACGATACTGTGCTAGAATTGTTTTTTTTGGACGGAGGTAGTAAGTATCATTAAATTAATTATTAAAACTATTTTCAAAGTAAACCTAGTTGAAGACATAATTATTAATAATATTTACTGTAAGGCCTCGTTTGGATTAGGGTATGTACAACAGAGAGACAGCTGTTGTCTATAAGTTCTTGGAATTTACAACATAGACAGCTCATACAACCCACAGACAGCTGCTGTTTGTTTGCCTGTCTACAAATCGTTTAATGCTTGCATATAGTCATGATCAATCATGAATATCATTTCTATGTACCATTGTGTTTCTAATTGATGCAAAACAAATCCTTCAAAGTAAATCATATATTACATATATAATGTAATATAATATATTTCATAGATCAAATATAACACACTGTTATCACGTAACTGAAAATGAGCTTGATGGCAAGCAATCAAGCATTCAGTTAACCGGTAGGCCTGAAGAATGGATGGACTATACCGAGTGGTGCTCACTTGGGCCGAGGAGAATAAGAATGCTGCTGCGTCCATTAGGCCATAGATTAGGCTTAGGCCATGTACAACCCGTCAATTGTAAAGTTTTAGGAATGCACACACAGCTTATACAATGGCCGTCTCTGTCTGTGAACTATTAAATGTACGCAAATAAACCATGATCAAATAGAAAGATCTTTGTATATCATTATTTTGTTGCATCTTGATTCTTGATACAATCACATACAAATAAGATGAATGGAATTACAAATTTTCTTTAGAACCATTGTCACAGATCATCTACCCCTATGAGTATCACTAAACAAATATTAAAAGTACAGGAAATAAAAAAAAAAACTCTTCCACTCTACTCATGTGCGACCATCCATTCAACTCTATCATTGCATCTGTACTCTCTCTCACACTCCGTAGTCCAGACTTGGACCAGTCTCTCGTCTCGATCGGAACGGCCCTCTCACTTGGAGTCCTGGAGAGATCGGAACAGCCGGCGCGACGGCAAGCAAGGGGAGACGACCAGCGCGTGTCCCTCGGACGTCTACGGCCACGGCGGCGGCGACGACGAGCTCGTGTCGTACGTCCTCCGCGCCATGCCCGACTGTCTTTGGCCTGCCGCATTCATCAGCTCCGGTGTCTACGCGCATTCTTCTTCTCCTGCACAACCGCACCGGTTCTGTCTGAGTCGTTGCAATAGGTGTGGAGACGTTAATTTCACATGGGAGCACGAGCCCGAGCCGTCGTCTCATGAGACGACGACCTCGCTATCTCATACGTGCGCCAAGCATGTATTTGTAAAAATGACCGCACATAAATGGCTCCGCAACGACCGTTGTACGTGCCCTAAGGGAATTGTGGACGAAAAGTAGCGGAACTTCCTATCCATCGGATCCTTTCCTCTGGAACCCCGTAGCCACCCTGCGATTTCACAGGAACCAAAGAATCCACTCTCGTCTCTGGTTTTCACTCGCCTTCGCGTAAGCCCGAAGCACAGACATCATTCGATGGCCAATGGCGTGTCTCCAGCTTGATTTACAGCAGCAGCTAGCAGTGAATCATCACGGGTGGTGTTGAAAAGGATAGACTGACATGTGACCTACCCAAGATTTTGGCCGCTAATTAGTACCATGAAGTACACGTATTTTGCATTGATGGTTTTGTTAAAATGGTCTTTTTAATTCCCATACTTTTTAATCCTCGTGTTCCAAACATCTCTTTCTATGTCCTCCTATGTTTTTTATTCCTCTGTTTTGCTATCTTATTCCTACGCCTTTCCTATGTTTTTCCATGTTCCTTTGTTTTGTATTCCTTAGTTCCAAACAGACCCTAAACTTGATCAAACTTAAACTAGTTTGACTTGTACAAATCTCATAGTTGCATCTTTTTGTGGATGGATGGAGTAGCTCTTAATTGTCATTTTTAGGAGATGTAGTATAAATAATTTGTTAGAGATGCTCTTATGTCATTTTTGGGTCCTTCAACCGAGCTGTCTAGGCGGCCGAAATGCATGCCAACCTGACGTAGCAGGAGATTGATGTTGTCACTAGTAGCATTTATTGTTTGGTTTCATTTTATTATACCAGTTAAACAACATTTCCAATGTATAAAGTATTTCTTGCATTTAAATCAACATATTAAGATCCATATTACCTATCATTAGTTATTAAACATTTTTTTTGACACATGGGATCCACATGTCATACTTATATCGCTATTCAAAATAGGATTTTTAGCATTTTTTGCATGGTTCTAATCCAAACACCTTGTGTATGATCAATTTTTTGCCATGCCCTCCATTGGCTATTGCAAAAAATTTGGCTTGGTACAATGGGGGTACAAACCAAATATGCACTTAAACCAGCTTTAAACACAAGTATATGTGTTTGATTCGATGGTTAAAGTAGGTTGAGATGGGTGGAACCCAAAATTTGTAGTGTTCATTTGATATACAAGTAGGTTTGATCCCAGGAGAGAATATTCTCTTAGATATAGGTTCATTTCATCCATCCTAAAGAAACATTTCCACTGGGAATGGGTCTAGTGATTTTGGTGGCTGAATGGCCATAAGTATTAGGACAAACAATGTTTTCTAGTATACAAGAAACTTGGTTTCATCGATGCAATATGAACTTGAGTTAGGCTAAAATGAAGATCAAGCAATCAACATTTCAAATAGAGAAATATCAAAGAGAAGCATGAAAGACCCCAGAAGACAAGCAAGAATCTCAAGACATCATACATGATAAGCTTAGACAAATGAAGGCGAAGAAACGTACTCAGACAAGCACTAAAGAGGTGCACCGGTGGCAGGGTCATCCATGTCCAATTAGCCATGGTGTACTTTTTTTTTGAAGTCAAACTATTTGAAGTTTGACAAAAACTAGATAAAAAAATTAACATTCATGATACAAAATAAGTACCATTAAATGAATTATAAAACATATTTTCTATTAACCTTTTTTAATAATGGAAACAAATGTTCCGGCTTTAGCTTCTAGAGAAACATCAAACCAAACTTATTACAATCTCACTCTAAATAAAACTTAGAGTTCACCGGTGCAAACTAGTTCCCAAGGCGATAACTAAAGTTCCAACCATTTATAGCAAAATAAATATTGATTTTAACTTTAAATTTCTGCAACCATCTTGGATAAAGCACTAGTTGGAGATATAAATATTAATACTATTTTTTTACTATAAATTTGATTAAAGTTAAACTACGAGTTATACAGTCGCATTCGAGGGAGAGGGTATATACTCTGCGGTTGATAAGCTCGTACAGTCACCGTCACACCAGCACAACAGGTGGTTTTCACGACTATGGATGCCTTTTGTACAAGAGCTTAGTATTCCCCCACCCCACTCGAGGGACACTTTGTCCTAGCTCCACGGCAGCTAGCTCCAAACCATCCAAACCAAGAACAGAAGCCGCTGACCCCCGACACACACCATCGATCGCCTCGATCGCGTCATGGCGTCCGATGATTCATCCAACGTGCCACTACAGGTATATGCAGCTTGGTCTCCGTTTCATCACCTGTAGGCTATAGCAGAGCAACTGATCACGGCCGCCTCTTCTTTGATTTGGTTCGATTCCACTCAGGAGCTCACCGGAGCGGCAGCCGCGACGGCGGCAGTGGTGCCGCCGGTGAAGAGCCCCAAGCTGAAGCTCTACTCGTTCTGGCGAAGCTCATGCTCGCAGCGCGTCCGCATAGCCCTTAATCTCAAAGGTAATCCTCATGGCTCTGTCAGGTCTGTGCCGCAAGGGCAATTGCTTCAGAGGTGTTAACTGAACATGAACGTTCTGAAATAATCTGTGGGCTCAAGGACTGGAGTACGAGTATAAGCCGGTGAATCTCCTCGCAAACGAGCAGTCAGATCCAGGTGCTTACATACAAATGGTTTTCAGCATAGACATGTCTACCAGTGTTCTCCTCCACAAAATCTAGGTGCAGAAGTATTGGTCTGAAAACTGCTCAATTTGCCCCCCTTTTTGGCTACAGAGTTTGAGAGACTGAACCCAATCAAGTATGTTCCGGCATTGGTCGATGGCGAAACGATTGTCGCAGATTCGTTTGCAATCTTGCTGGTAAGGCATGCATGGGGTACATATACTGATGATGTACAGTAATACAGGTTGTACAATTTGAGATTTTTTTAGTATTTTTTGCATCCTGAATGGCCATCATGAAGTTCATGTTTCTTATGGTGGACTAGTACCTAGAGGACAAGTACCCCCAGTATCCTCTGCTACCACAGGACCCCAAAAAGAGAGCACTGAATATCCAGGTTAGTCTCTATTTCTGTGCCACCAAAATCATTTCAAGTAGTTTCAGAAAAAGGAACACTACCGAAATAATTTTTATCCTGAAGACACTTAACGTTCATGATAAACAGAACAGAAACGAAAACACGTCCTAATTTACTTTGCCAACTCCTCCAAATCCTTGCATCTCAATGAAATGGTCATATTTTCTTTGAGTTGCAGATTGCAAGCATCGTGGGTTCAAGCATCCAGCCACTACAAAACTATCCTGTCTGGGTGAGTTCGTTCGCAGGAGCTCCCTGCTGACCATGAATCCGTGGTCGCATATCAATAACTGTATCGATTGTTTCTTTCTTTTTTTGATGTAGATGTGGCAAACTTGTTCTTCGCCTTAACTGCAGAATTTCATCGAGGAGAAGTTAGACTCCAACGAAGCAATTAAGTGGACACAGCATCACATCAATAGGGGCTTCACAGGTTCTGTACCCTATCATCATTTTGGTCAATTATGTGAAGATTAGATGAAAAAGATTTTTTTTTTTTGTTTTTGCGAAGAGATGAAAAAGAAATCTACAACCACACCAATCAAACGACAATCATGATTTAAAAGTTCTCTGTCCACTTCCGTTGTTTTATAGTTTGTGATATCCTAATTTTTGCTGCCCTAACATCTCATTGTCTATTTCTCCATGCATGTTCAGCTCTTGAGAAGTTGTTGAAAGGATGCAGCACCAAATATGCCACAGGAAACGAAATCCAGCTGGTTTGCTCTTCAAACCTCATTTCCTTATTTGTTTGAGCATTTTTATTTAAATAGGTAGCTGCAATGCTATGCGACCATGGATTCATGGTTTTAAAAAGTTCTGTTACTCTTGTCCAAAAATCTTTATTCACATAAGCAACTCAAAAGTACCAAATCAAAATGGTACACCATTATACGCCGAAATTACTAATGTGATGAACCCTTTGGGGAACAAAAATGTCCGTTCAAAACGATGGTACTACAAGGTTTAGGCTAAAACTTTTAGCTTATAATCTCGTAGTTCTACCCTATTATCTAAGGATGGTGATATTTACTTGCTGACACTATACAGGCAGATGTATTTCTTGAACCACAGATATACGGTGGAATTAAGCGCTTTGGAATTGATATGGTAGGTACCACTACCATTGCGAATTACGGCTTATTCTTTATTTATAATCGCAAAAGGGCATAGAACGGAGTACAAGCACAAGACCTTGTTTGTTCTGTTTTCTTGAACCAAGATACACAATTCCTCATGCGAATGCTCCATATTTTGTTGTTCTCTGAAATGCTGAATAAGAAAACGGAGTAGGTTTGCATAACACTTTCAGCTACAGTTGCCTATTACTGAAAATGGGAGCGAACTGATGAACTTAGAACATCATCATATTCAGCTGTTGGCTCTAAGGAACCATTTTTTCACCTTGCAGTCAGTTTACCCTGTCCTGGCGAGGCTCCATGAAGCGTTCCTGGAACATCCTGCCTTCTTGGCTGCATTGCCAGAGAAGCAACCAGATGCACCTTCCCTCTGAAAACATCTCTCAGACGTATTCTGACCGGTCTCTTCCCACACTCCATGCCATGAAAAACTTGCAGCAATTACTTCCTGTAAATTTTAGTTGATTTGTAACACGTTATATATTTACGTTTGAGAAATAGTAGAAACTACACAAATAAATCATACATAAAATTTACGGCGTGGCTAGTGCCCGGACGTCTTGACAGACGCCCGGCGTCCGGAGGCCCACGTCTGCAGGCCAGCTGCGCCTCCCCGCCTGCTCGTCCGGCCACCCGCTCGCATCGTCCGCCTTGCTGTGTACTCGCCCGGCCGTTGCTCGCGTTTGCTCACCAGCCTGGCCAGTCTGCTCGCTCGGCCGCTGCTCGCGTCTCCTCGCCTCTACTCGTCCGACTGGCCGGTCTGATTGCCCGGCCGCCTAGGCACGTCTGCTCGCCCGCTACCCTGCTATGCAATACCAGATCTACTTTTACAATATCGAGATGAAGCAGTTATAACATACGTCTGAAATAGTTAAAACACTTGCAACATACGTCTGAAAAACTTGCAAAATGTCTAAAAACACTTCAAAAGCCATTGCAAACATATGCAACATACAAATAAAACACTTACAGCATCAAAAAAAAAAACACACTTGCAACATGCTTTTGAAAAAAGATGAAACATTTGAAACACACCCTTGCAACATGCGTGTATAGACATTACAACATATACAACATCTCAGTCTACTGTTCCAACATCGATGTGAAACACTTGCAACGCACCTCTAAAACACTTGAAACATATGTTTTCAGCGCAATATCAGCTTACTGCTTGGACGAATGGAGTCTCGTCGTTGCATGCGGAGCTCGACGCCGGCGCAGAGGTTGGCGATGGCGCATGGAGCTCACCGGTGCCCTAGTTGAGTCAGCGTCATTGGTGCCCTAGCGGAGGCACTGCACTGGGTGAGTACCTGCGTGAGGCAGCGAGAGTAGCACTAGGTGAGCACCTACACGAGGAGCACCTAGCGACAACAATGGCCTACTCGGCGAGCACCCCTCGCAGCACCCTTGGCGAGCGGCCAGCAGCCGGCAAGCACCTCCTGCCTAGCAAGCAAGAGCAGGCCAGCAGTTGGCGAGCACCCCTGGTTGGCAAGTACAAGCACCACCTGCTGTGCTAGTCGTAGCTGGCGAGCACCCCTGGCTGGCATGCATGAGCACACCTACGAGCACCCCTAAATATGGGTAGAGAGATTTTTTTAAAGAGGCACAAATGAGAACGAGCGGACTGCGCGGTAGCGAGTGAAAAACCGTGTTTGTTTGTCTGGGCGTCCTCACGGGAGCATTGCCATAAAAATTATAGTTTTCACAAATGAATCATGCATATATAGGGCATGTTTGGAACGCAGAAATAAAAAACATAGGAATAGGAAAAAAACGCAAGAATAAGGTGAGTGTGTAGTGGTAAAACTGAGAAGAGGAAAAACGTAGAAAATAATTAAGAAGGGGTGTTTGGAACGCAGGAATCCATAACACATGAATTATAAGACTGTGAATGATAAAGAGTCACTATTAGTGCTTAATGAAATGATATACTGTGTTAGTTACTAGGCTCTTTTTACGATTGTCGGACTGATGCACTTACTCATCCTCATTCACCCGCTTTTAGCGGCAGACAACCATGTATCCGATGAATTACTGCCGTAGTCATCTCGGGCTTCCGCGAAGGAATCAGAAACAAGAGATTTGAGTGGAGTTTTGCTTTCCCGTGAAACTGCAAAGAAGCTACAGTGTTCCATAGGAAAAGGAAAGATGGTTCCAAACGCTCTAGTGTCCTCCCGTTCCTGCGTTTTTGTTTCTTTTGATTTTCCTACGAATATCCTTTGCTCCAAACGGCCCCATAGTATATTTGTCAAAGAGAAAGTGTGCTACAACTATAGATGGCCAAAAGGACAACATAACCCGATACGACCAGTGGCGGAACCGGGGATTTTCAGCTGGGTATTCCACTTAAAAAAATTCTAATACAAATATGCAATATATTAGATTGCAGGGATTCACTCTAGATTTCATTAATCAACATTATTTATTTTTTTATATATTAGAGAAGAAAATGAAATATGTACGTAGAAGCATGCTGGAGTCTAGACTACAGAATGGATCTAGGAGAGGGAGACACCGAGTCGAGCTGAGTGGAGTTGGGAGGGGGGCCGAGCTGCCAAGGGAGAGGGGTCCTGCTGTATTGGCTGATGCAGACTACAGTGACTGCCAACAACTTCAACACAATCCGCTCTGGCGCTGGACATTGGTCGTCGATTGTAAGAGCGAGGGGGTGAGTTGAGCAGACAACGAAGCTAGGAGCGGGGCGGGGAGCTGAGGAGGGGTGCTGGCTGTGCCACGACTGACAACAGCCACCACCGCTTCCAACTTCCGAGTCAATGCGCTGCAACTGGTCCGTTGAGGTGCTGTGCCACGGATGGGAGAGTGGAGACGAGATACAGCTTAGGGCAAGTATATTGGTGTTGTCTTGTAGACAGTCTTATATAGTGCCAGGTAATTTTAAGACGACTTAAAACATATGCACAATGGTTGTCTTTTAATTAAGTTGTTTCGTAGTAACTCGCAATCCTTAATTTATGCATAGAAGAAAAGTAAAGTTGTGAGTTGTATGACAACAACAACTCATACAATCCTTAATTTAGCTCATGAAGTGGTTGTTTCACAAAACAACGACCTCTTGCTCTATTCTCTCTCTTTTTCCTCCACATCAACAAAAATTGGTACTGCATAAGACAGAGCATGAGACTGACATGAGGCAATGTACTTGCTCTTCTAGTGACTTTGTGGACCGGTAGTAAGCCCATTGTGCTTATGGACCAATTTACAACATGTTGTACAATTATTTATATATATATATATATATATATATTGCAAAAAACATGGGTATTCCATAGAATACAGTGGCATACCCCTGGCTCTGCCTATGACGGCTAGGCCCAATGAGGCATGGCCCTATGAGTTCATTGTGTCGTGGCGTGCCAGCCCATGGGTTGTGCCTACAGCCTAGGCATGGCCCTACAAGAGTGTTCATGGGCTTGAATTGCTTTGCAACGCTACTTGACCATCGATACATTGAGTAACTCGCTAGAGCGGGTGCCACATTAACAGCGTTCTTATCCTCCACCATCTTGCAGAGTTCCTCTAGGAGTTGATCAATAGTTGAAGGATGAATGATATTCTTCTCATTGGATGCGTCAGTGAGATCACCCTTTCCGTTATTGTCGTGATCTTGAGACACCTTGAACTCAAATTGATCTTCTTTCCCCAGTGGAATTGCCAAAAAGTGTGTTGACGTTAAATTGGATCTCGAAACGCCCACCAGCAAGAGCTAGAACGCCCGAGGTTACACATGTCCTATCACATGCAGCGAAGAACTTCAAGATTAGCGAGACCGATCGAGAGATCTGTTAGGCCGGTTTGGAGCCCGTCCTTTGCGATAGAACTCGAGAACACATCCCAGGAACACTCATCGAGGAGATGCACACCAAGGTTGATCGTCCTAGGGTTGGCAAGGGCACTTAGAACGCTACTGGATCTCGCGAAGAGATCCAGCAAACATCAAGAGATTGGAAAAGTAGGTCAAATGGGTTAATAGATGTAAAAGAAGACGATTGGATGTTGGATCCCTCAATCGGCCGTGATACTCCGATATATATAGAGAGGGTGGTCTTACCCTAATAGAAAACATATCTCAAAAATGTATTGCATGTTTCCCACGTCAAAACACGAGCTGAAAACGAGCTGGACTCTAACCGGTCTCGGAGTAGGCAGGAAAACCTCGGTCTCTCGGGCTGGCCGACACGGTGCATTTAAGAGAAACCGTCTAGGCCAATTTTTCTAGGCAGGCACAAAACCGTCTTCTTATCCTCCGGAGTTCCAAAAGCGACCATTGTCTTGGCCACTTTTGACTGTCATCAGTCACAATTGAATAAAAAATGTTACACCAACTATGCACGTTCATAACATATAATCCTATATGGATCCATGTGCATGCTTGTTACTCTTCCGTCTAAAAAAGAATGGAAATTTCGCTTCCTAAGGTGTCAAACAATCTTAAGTTTGACTAGATTTTTAGAAAATATATTATCTATATTTGGATCTTCAATTAGGTATATTTTGAAAAAAAAATACTCTATGATTAATCTTGTGATACTTATTACCCATATCAATATCATTTTACATGTATTTAGTCAAAATTTTAGATTCTTTGACTTCTCAAAAATTGAGGCTTCCATTTTTTAGGACGGATAGAGTAGATAATTACAAGATATTATGTCAATCCTATGAAAATAAATAATAAAAAAAATACATAAAGATGTATTTATCCTGTTACCATATCGGAGGTATGTAATAATACTTTTTGATGAAAGTATGTGATAATATTTCTCAAGGTCTGGCTAAACGGAGAGTAGCTACACTCATCTTGACTATTTGGACTGAAAATTGAGATTTACCAACAATTCGAACATTTGAATAAAATTATTTTTCTTATCAAATAGGTTCACTGAACGCGATTCATGGATAGACTACCTTTGGTTCCCTAATGCTACCAATTTTGGAAAGCAAGCCAGCTAGCTACGGGTCTCCTAATAATGGTCCTCTAGCTAGTTTCGAACCAGAAATGTAACTGGTGCAAAAATCTCTTCATTTCTATTTGAAATTTCTCTTCACTCGTCGCCTCCTGCTCAAGCCCATGGGCTTGTTGGAGTATGGCCCGGCCAAGGGTCTGAGCCTGGGGAGACTGACATGTTGGTTGCAGGTACGGGGCTTGCCTCGGAGGTACCTTGGCCAGATGTCGAACTGCTTGCCTCCCCCGTTGCCGTATCGCCTACAGTCACGCAGCCATCTCCATCAGCGATGGTCGAGCCTCCGATTGCCAAGCCGCCAGTCGGCCAGCAGGCATCGGTCTCGGACTTCATCGCGTCGCTCAAGTTGCCGCTGCAGGAGTGCCTCCTCAACTCTCCCCCACGTCTGCGCAGGTCGCGTCGTGATGACTCCGCCCTCGTGCCAAACCCAGAGAAGCAGGTCCTCATCAACAAGTGGGATCCTCGGCTGGCGAAGGCTTCGCAGACTCCTGATGTTTCCATCACCACCGGGTTCCATGAGACGTTCACCGAGCCGCTCTCCTCTTCCAATCGCGCTGCTATGCGGAAGCTGTTCCTGAAGGTGGGTGCAAGGAGGGGTCAGGTGCACTACCGGAGGCGGCTTCTTTGCCGAGTGCCTCAAGCACTCGGCAAAGGCCGATATACATTCGACAAAGCATTTGCCGAGTGTTACACTCGGCAAAGGGCACTCGGTAAACAGTTTGTCGGTAAAGACCTCTTTGCCGAGTGCACTTTATCGGGTACTCGGCAAAGGCTTTGCCGAGTGCCAATCCGACACTCGGTAAAGAAAAGTGGTCGTGACGGTGAGCGCCACCGTGACGGTGGCTTTGCCGAGTGTCAAGGTCAAGCACTCGGCAAAGGTACCCGCTTTGCCGAGCGCTGTTGACTTAGACACTCGGCAAAGGTGGCCACTATGCTGAGTGCCGCCGACAAGACACTCGGCAAACAGACGACCTTTGCCAAGTGTCTGGCCCGTGGCACTCGACAAATTTGTGATGTTTGCCAAGTGCAATGGCCATTGCACTCGGCAAAGCATGTTTCCAGGTAGTTCCTAGGTGGTTACTTTGCCGAGTGTCATGGTCATTGCACTCGGCAAAGTGACCGAAAACAGCCTTTTTTATTTGTTTTTTACATCCCATCCAAACAAACAGAAGATATATATAACAAACATCACCAACATCACATATATATCATCAACACCACATATATATCACCAACACCACATATATATCACAAACGTCACATGTCTCACAATATATCACAAATAAGTTCACAAGCAATCCAAGTGCTCCATCATCGTCAACCACAATTGCAAATAGAAGTACCATTAACAACCACAAGTATCATCACTGATTTGGTGAAGGATTCGCTGAAGCATGAGGATCGTTCGATGCCGCCGATTGATTATGCACAAAGAAGAAGAGATTGCATGTGTGAGATAAGATAAATATATACCATACATGAATAAAACTTTCATACTCCACTAGATTTGACCGTAAGCATGAACATACAAACTAAAACATTTATACTCACATGAGTAGAATAGTGAGGAGTTGGAGGTGGAGGTGGACCGAATAACGAAGGTGGCAGAACTACACCCGTAGCAGCGCCAAGACTTTGCATGTACTGAAGAATCTTCGCCATCCTCCGTTGCTCGGCCTCCACCCTCTCCATCTTCGCCTGCATCTGCTCCCGTATCCTCCTCTCTTATTCCAGCTGGGCCTATAATATATTTACCCCAAGGTTACAATAATGCAAAGGAAAGGTATGAAAAAAACCAATGAACAACGAATAAACCAGGAATAACCTCGAGTGCCTCCACCCGATGGTGTGAAGTGTCCTGCCGAGATCATATGGTCGGGCTCCTGCTCGTGCTGCTTGCTCGAATCTGGGAGAGACTGGGAGTAGCGGCCGAGTCGATTGCGCCGTCGCCAATCCAGTACCGCCCATGCTTCTTGCCTCCTCCCACCCTCATGACGACTTCTCCATCAAGGTCCTCGATGCTCGGATCGTACTGTGGCCCATGGACCTCCCTTGCATCGATGTGTACTCACTGAGGCGGTTGTGGACGGTCGCATTGCTGTACGCCTTGGGTCCGTCCTCCGGGTTGTAGTCGACGTCGGACGTCGCCTTGCCCTTGTGGGCCATAGCAAATGCCTTGAAGATGGAGCAAGGCTGGCCACCATGTGACGCCAACTGCGAGAAAAACAGCAAGATGATTAGAAATCATGCAAAATTGAGCGTTAGAATAAATAAATGAATTCGTGTACCCATGTTTCTGCGTATCCACTAAGGCTGTGGCTGCCTTGATGGTGTGCTACACCTGGCATCATCAAACGCCGCTCCCGGCACAAGTTGTGCGTCTCCTCCCACTCGCGTGAGCACCACTTGTCCACCATCTGTTCCCAGCACTGGGGATGCGCGGCGCACCAATAAGGAATCATCTATAGGCCATCAAGTACATGACATATCAGAAGATGAAATTAAGCCTACTTAATCTCAAAATGAATCAATATTAATGTTCTATATTTACCTAGAAGTACTGGTCTCGGGTCAGCGTCATGCTCCTTGCGTCCCTTTTGGTGACCTTCGTTCCAAGGACGGTCCCGTGGTAAGTTACGATGGCCTGGATGCACGCCTCGTAATGCATGTCCACGATGAGTTTTTTTGTAGCATTTGGTAGCCACCGCATCCGCCCTGGCCTCATGTCTGTCCTGGCATCTAAAGAAATCCTGCATACAAACACGATATATCCATTCATTATTTCAAGAATGTCCAATGAATGCGATGTATTGAGCAATGTAGTGCGAGGAGGACTTACCCACAACTCTTGCTTCACCCGCTCCACCTTGTTGTTGAATACCCTACGGGCCCGATCTGCAGCATCGGGGGCGGCGGCATAGTGGTCAAACGAGTAGGCCGGCCCCGTCACTTCGGTGTACTCAACTAGGCTAGGGAAGTGCTCCTTGCACAGAAGACCGAGGATGCCATTGACTTAGCGTGTGTGAGCACCTCCACTCGCCACAATCGTCCAGTTCCTGCCCAAGTGATTAAGAAAAATTAGTAGTTCCTATTTTGATTTTCAACATATCATATAAAGTAGTGATAACATCTAAAGTTACTTACTTTTCCCCCTCGGGTCGAATCAGCGGGCGTCTCTCACGAGGTATCGGTCGCTGAGGGAGGCTCGCAGGACCTCGCAAGTAGACGCTCGACGAACTAGAGGAAGCGGAACCCCCTGTTGTTGCCTCCTCCTCCTCGTCCTCCTGCGCATCCTCCTGCGCCTCCTCGGCGTCGTCCTAGGGTACCTACTCCTCCTCCTCCTCCTCACGCGACGGGGCGGCAGGCGATGGCTCCCTCCTGCGGCTGCTCCTCCTCCTACTCTCCCCTGGTGCAGTGGTGCTTGTCCTTTAGTACAAGGACGTTAGCTTCCTCATCCCACCACGCACCATCTTTGTTCAATCACCTGTAATTAAAAAGAGTAAACCAATAAGCACAGATAAACAAGAAGTACTTAGAAAGAGATGCAAAATAAACAAAACGTAATTACAAAATAAAATAGTATTACATGTATTAGAAATAATCTTCATGATCGGGATTAGCTGCATCATAAGTCTCATCATCACTATCAATCATGTCGAAATAATCAACACTATCCGAATGAGCAATGTTGCCATTGTCATTGTCTAAATGTAATCGCTCAAGCATTTGTAAGTCCTTCACATTTTGCACCTCATCTCTAGCGTCCTCTTCAATAACCGTTTCATTGTTTACTTCCATTCCGATCGCTTCGGTTAAGTCTATCTCAAACCTCCCTTCTAGTCCATCTTCTTGAAAGAACTCTCCGTCATATGTGTTTCGGTCTAAGTTGTAATCTTCATCGTTTGGGACAGGCACTTTACCGTGTGGCGATACCCTGTGCACAATATCCCAACCCTTAAGATGCCTTTTGGTTTGACACGCATATGGGAGATAATAAACTTGCGTGGTCTGTTGGGCCACAATATAGACATCGTCTCCTGGTAAGACGGAATCCTGTCGAATTTCGACTAGACCAAGATTGCAATATGTCCGTCTCGTTGCTTCAGGATCAAACCAATGGCATTTGAATTTGATGGGATTAAAAGGTTTTGAACCATGAAACTTGAGTTCGTATATTTCTTCAATTCTTCCATAATACTCGACCTCATCAACACTGGGCGTAAAAACTCTAGAACTTGTGGTTCTTGGATTGGGTCGACTCTGCTCGTAGCTTGTTGTGCGAAAGTGATATCCATTCACGTCATAACCGAAAAATGACCTGACCCTATAGGCAAAGCCATCGGCAACCTGTCTCAACTCGACACGCATAGACGCATCCCTCTGGCCCTGCAAGCTCAAGCAGAATACATCGTTATATTATTCACACGTATGAGTAACTTAGAATGTCAAACTAAGTATGAGCTAAATTGGACGGTACCTTCCGTTTGAACCAAGAAATGAAATCGGGCATTCCATTTCTCGCACCCTGTCTAAGAAGGGTATCTAGCTGTTGCGTAGTAGGATCCCTTGATTGATGCCAGAATTCATGAAGAAATTCCCTGTACCAATGAGAAATAAGGGGTTGGATGCAGAATAGTGACGACGTATTTAACAAGTTCGTTGAGAACTTACTGCATGTACGGCGCCACTTCGTCAAGGTTGGTCAACACGTATAGCATGATATGGCACCACTCTTCATGATTCAAGGTCTTGGGGGTCGATGCACTTGCGTTTCCGAGTTGCCATCGGAAAAGGCTGAGGTTCGATTAATTTTCGCCAGCATTGTAATGAGGGGTTGGATTATGCACGCTAGGGAGGTTGTCACCATAGTATGTTGTTGTGAAGTTCGCCACCTCCTCCAGAATGTATGCCTCTACAATGGAAGCCTTGATTTTGCATTTATTTGTATATTTCTTTCGAAGAACCTTTAGACATCTCTCGATTGGATAGCACCAATGGCCCTACATGGCCCCCCATTTGTGCCTTATATGGGAGGTGCAAAATCAAGTGCTGCATCGGATTGAAGAAGCCGGGTGGAAAGATCTTCTCCAACTTACAGAGCAACATAGGTGCCATTCTTTCCAAGTCAGCAATTATGGTCTGAGATAACTCCTTGGCACAAAGCTAGCGAAAGAAATAGCTCAACTCTGCCAGCACTAGCCAGACATGCTCAGGGACATAACCTCGAACCATCGCCGAAAGAAGCCGCTTAATCTATATGTGGTAGTCATGACTCTTCATACCTAAGACTCGCATAGTAGATAAGTTCACTCCCCTCCTCAGATTAGCTACATACCCATCAGGGAACATTAACATCTGGATCCATTCTAGTACTTCCCTCCTTTGGGGCTTGCTCAAGACAAAATTAGCCTTAGGCCTTCTCCATGTCTTGCTGCGACTAGGAGGCTTCATATGTTGGTTTGGTCTATTGCATAACATTGCTAGATCCACTCTATCCTTAATGTTGTCCTTTGACTTGTCAGGAATGTCCATGATTGTTGCCTAAACTGCCTCAGCGACATTCTTTTCAGTGTGTATTATATCAATGTTGTGTGGAAGAAGAAGGTCATCAAAATAGGGGAGCCGAGTCAAGCCTGACTTATGAGTCCACATATGTTGCTCTCCATATCCCACAAAACCACCTTCTGGATTGACCACGAGACCATCTATCTGTTCACAAACTGCGGCACTAGTCATTATTGGTGGTGCAGGGTCTGTCACTATGACAACTTTTGTAAAGTTCTTGATGTCTCATCTGAATGCATGGTTAAGAGGGAGGAATTGTCGATGTTTGTCGAATGATGAATACTTGCCACCCTTCTACAACCAAATGAACCTCAGACCTTCCTTGCATACTGGGCATGGGAACTTTCCATGAACACACCAGGCGCAGAATATGCCATACGCCAGGAAGTCATGTAGGGAGTAGTGGTACCAAACATGCATTTTGAAGTTTTTCTTTATAGCTCGGTCGTATGTCCATATCCCTTCCTCCCAAGCACGGACCAATTCATCAATCATAGGCTCCATGAATACACTCATATTATTCCCCGGGTGTCCAGGAATTATCAATGACAAGAATATGTTTTGTCGTTGAATGAAAGCATACGCCGGGGGGGGGGGAGATTGAGGGGGATAACGAACACGGGCCAACATGTGTATGGGGCAGCCATTATTCCATAAGGATTGAACCCATCTGTTGCCAGCGCAACACGTACATTACGAGCCTCTTTAGCTTTCTCATGATGAATGCCATCAAAGTGGGTCCATGCTTCACCATCGGATGCATGTACCATCCTGTTAGGATTATATTGTTTGCCATTTTATGCCATGTCATCTGTTTCACGGATTCCTCGGTCATGTATAGCCATTGGATCCTCGGTATGAACATAAGGTGCCGTAGGATTGCCATGGAAATATCAAGCTGCCTCTTCTAGCCATCACCAGAATCTACCTCCAGGAACCTATAGGATTTACACTTTGGACAGTACTTTGCTTCCATGCATTCTTTCCTAAATAGGACGCACCCCTTCGGGCAAGCATGTATCTGCTCATACGGCATCTTAAGTGCACGAAGGAGTTTCTGTAACTCGTGCATGCTCCTTGGCAGAAGGTGACCCTTCGGAAGTAGGCTGCCAATAACTATCAACATACCATCGAAGGCGTCTCGACTCAGGCTATACTGGGACTTTAACGCCATTATGCGTCCAATGGCATCCAGTTGAGAAACCTTTGTCTGGCCGTGAACGCCTTTGCGGTTGCCTCTGGCTCCTCCTCCGTACGTCCTCCAGCGAACTGTGCCTCGTGATAGTCATTTAACATGTCTGCTACCCCGGCATCATCATCATAATCCTCGACATGTGGTCTCACCACCTCCTCTCTCATACGATCGGCTTCACCATGGTAAACCCACCGGGTATAGTCTACCGTAAATCCATTCTTCCAAAGATGTTCCCCCATGACCTTCTTCGTTTGTCTTTTTTTGTTTGCACATTTGCTATAGGGACAACAAATTTTACTCGCTCCTTTAGCAGCCACACCAAATGTCCATTCCAAGAAAGCATCGGTCTTGTCGATCCATTCATTGGTGACTTGCCCCTGACTTGCGCGGCCCATGTACATCCACTCTAGGTCCTCCATCCTCTAACATATATAGCGACGAGTAATATAAACATCAATTGCATCTACACAACGTTCCTACTATCTAATAGGTGAGGATATGTCCTAATCCCACGTGAGGATCCATAGATGAGGTTAGTTTCCATGCTCTACTCCTATTCGAGACAGAATTTCGGCAGCACCTCCCCGCTGTTCTCCAAATACACATCCTGCTAGGGAGAGTGTGTATCTGGAGAACAAAAGGGAGATGATACCGAAACTCTGTCTCGAATTGGAGCAGACCATGGAAACTAACCCCACCTACGCATCCACGGGCTATCCAAAAAACGTGGACAATTCGAAACAGATACGGTTTTAGATATGGAAATATCTGTATATTTCCAACCATATCTCTTTTGAACGGGAGACACCTAACTGGGTTACGTGATCTACAACCATGATACGGAAAGAGGGGTTATACCTAGGGTGGTGGTGGAGTCCGGCTAGCGGGGCCGTGGCGGGTCGGTGCAGTGGCGAGGCGACGCGGTGCAGGCAGACCTGCAGCAGCGAGGAAGGCGATCAGGGTCGCCGAGGTACTCCGGCTCCGCTTCGACGGGCTCTTCTCTGCAAAAAAAGAAATATAAAACTATCAATACAAAATTTCGGCAGCACCTCCCCTGCACGGTGAGGTTTCTAAAACCTACAAGAAAACCAACAGCACGATGGCCGACATGCACATATATATGAACGTCATGATGGCCGACATGCACAAAATTATGTAAGAAACACCTAGCAACGTAATTAGGATAAGCAAGGATCAGGGATTACAAATTCAGGATTTGTATCCCATTACTAATATATTCCATAAGCTATATTAATTTATGACAAACATCAATCCATGCATCCACAATCCATCCATGCTAAACCTTAGATTTGCAACTATGCACCATAACCAGCGTCCACGAAGGCACCCTAACCAGGACATCTTAATCTATTCATGCATCCACATCCATCAGGCGGAGATGGCATAGGGGCACACCATTGTAGAATGGCGATCGAGATGGCCGGATGTGAAGGCGCCGTTGCTTCGGCAACCTCCTTCTCTTCCTCCTTCCTCCTCTCCTCCTCCTCCTCTCTTTCTCCTCCTCCTCCAGCGGCGTGGCGCGGGGGGCGGCGCGGGCGTGTGTGCGGTGTGTGTGGGTCGGCCCAGCCGGCAGGGTTAAATCCCCCCTTTGCCGAGTGCCCCCGATCTGGCACTCGGCAAAGGTTTTTTTAATTCTTTGCCGAGTGCGACCTGGCCTGGCACTCGGCAAAGAGGTTTTTTTTTAAAAAAATTTCTTTGCCGAGTGCCCCCGATTCGGCACTCGGCAAAGTATTTTTTAATTTTTTAAAATTCTTTGCCAAGTACCAACCAGTCTGGCACTCGGTAAAGATGGGGTTTTTAAAAAAAATTAAAAAATCTTTGCCTAGTGCTAGCTGTCCTGACACTCGGCAAAGAGGCACCTTTGCCGAGTGTCATTTTTTGACACTCGACAAATCATATTTTTTTATCACTTTTGACCTCCAAACTTTTTCTGTACTCCTCATACAATACCTGGTACTCCATGTTCCAATGTGGCACATTTCTCGGACTTTTTCTATATTTCTTTAATTTATTTCATTTAATTGAATTTTCTTGGATAATTCAAATTATAACTTCTAGTCATTCGAATAATGAAAAAAATGAATGAAAAAATGATATTCATGTTATTTAGTATAATGTGAGACCGTATCTAGGAATAGACCACCAATTTCGAATATCTTGTTCACGAAACATGACCACGAACTTGCGATCGAGTTGTTTTTAAATTCTATAAAAAACAAACGAAGTCCGAAAATCAGGAAACTTGTCAAGATGTCAAGATATCATATGTGGAGGCTGTGATAAAAAATTGAGGAGGTTTCGTGCAAGTTTGTCATGTACGATGCTTACCACCTCGTCGCCCTCTTCACGAAATCATGAAACTTCTTCACAGATTCTTCGGTTTGTAAGCATTGTACGTGACAACTTGTGTGAAACATTCTTAATTTTTTATCACAGCCTCCACATATGATATCATGACATCTTGACAAGTTTCATGATTTTCGAACTTCGTTTGCATTTTATAGAATTTAAAAACAACTCGACCACAAGTTCGTAGTCATGTTTCGTGAACAAGATGTTCGAAATTGGTGGTATGTTCCTGGATACGGCCTCACATTATACTAAATAACATGAATACCATTTTTCCATTTTTTTCATTATTCGAATGACTAGCAGTTATAATTTGAATTATCCAAGAAAATTTAATTAAATGAAATAAATTAAAGAAATATAGAAAAGTCCGAAATGTGCCACATTGGAACATGGAGTAACAGGTATTGTATGAGGACTAAAAAAAAGTTTGGAGGTCAAAAGTGATAAAAAAAATATGGTTTGCCGAGTGTCAAAAAATGACACTCGGCAAAGGTGCCTCTTTGCCGAGTGTTAGGATAAGACACTCGGCAAAGGATTAACGGTGCCCGCCTACCGTTAACGGAGGCGGCCCTCCGAGTGTCTTATCCTGACACTCGATAAACCACCTCTGTGTCGAGTGTTATTGTTTGCCGAGTGCTCAGCATTCGGCAAACAACCTCTTTGCCGAGTGCCAGTTGTTTGCCGAGTGCTTTCTCTCCGGCACTCGGCAAACAGCCTCTTTGCCGAGTGCCCGATAAAAAGCACTCGGCAAAGTCTGGGACACTCGGCAAAGAAGCCGTCTCTTGTAGTGGTGCTATCCGTCTCGGACTGAGCTTGCTTGCAAACGCAAAAGCCCATAGTCGCGAACTCGTCATGTAATATCATCTTAGTGTAAACCCGTAGTTGTAGGGTGTCTTTAGGGCATCTCGCCTTTTAGACTCGTCATTTCTATCCAATCTCTTCTTCTTAATGAAATACGTGCTACATATACTCTCGGAAAAAAAATTAGGACAAAATTCCAATGTAATGTACAATTTGCATGCACGCTGCCGAGCAGTAGTACAGAAATTATTTGAGAGTCAAACATTATTGGTCAGGAGCGCTAACTCCAATCATGACAACATCCCACGAATCCAGAATCCAGTGCCAACAGCCCAAGTGTCCTTACTGACCAAGATACTGAATCATTAGTTTCCGATCTGCTTTCTCGGTGACACGGCCTCAATAGCAGTACCCAGAGGCCATGCTGCTTCGATGTAGTATTCTCCATGCTTCACCTTGGATACAAATGTGATATTTTTCGTTGGCTGCAGACCTGCGATAATGCATCCAATCACATATATATAAATCGAACTCTGCCTTCTGAACTCTGATTGTCAAGAGCACTAGTAATACTTCAAAGCAACAAAGAAAATCATTGAGTTTAAGAACTGATGCAACTTACCGAAGCCGTCAACGAGCAATGTGTATGTGTAAGTAAGATCCATACACAAGTATGGCACATCACTGTCAGAAATATTAGGGTAGTCAACTTTTGCTTTCTTGACATCCAATTGGCAAGCCTTCTTAGCAGCAGCCCTGAGTGCGGCAGGAGGGGCCTTCGCGCTGGGAGCTTTGCTATCTATGAACCCAACCTTGCCAATTAAGTGAGGAAATTCAGTTCCTTTTACTTGCAAACATCCAAACTAAATGTACCTATAATCCTATATATAGGTTAAGCATAGTATTTGTTCCTACATGTGAGGCAAGGTAGTAGAAGCCTGATGCGACGTAGATATTGTTTCGGCCAGCTCCACCTCCCCCATTCCACACACCACCGAAGGTGCAGTTCTTTGTCTTGCATGGTGCCTTCAGATTCATTGCCTTGGCAATCTCTTCCCTACATGTCTCATATAATGCTCCTTCTGGTCTGGCAGTTGCATCGTATTGCTGTCCATTATAGGTGTATTTACCTTCACAAAAAGTTTAAGGAACGAAGGACATTGTATATAGAGTTATGCTGGACAATGTTCTTTCAAAAATTAGCAAATTAAGCATAAATTCCCGTGGCAGAGTCATTAAAATACCACTAAATCCATGCAGCATGCAGAAGCTGAATGGTCCGTTCTTGGACTTCAAAATCTCCGCTCGTGATGCAAAGGAACCATAGCGCAAGTAGCTGCAAGCAGAAGGTCTTGAGTGATCAGTCCAACTGATTACACCTGTCTGTCTCACAAATTAATGGAGTATGATTGATTCAAACCTGTGAACATATACATTGTACTCTTTTCCTTTACAATACTCTTTGGTAATATAGGGATCCTCGCCATCAGGCACCGTGGGTGCTCTCGCAGCAGCATATGGAGAGACAGCATAGGCCATTTGCACCGATCCACCGCCCATATCAATCACGCCTACCGTCTGGGAATAGTCCCCTCCCAGTTTATCCAGCAAATAATTCAGAGCAATCTACATCTCAGGGCATGCACGCTAAGGTTTTGGAGTAACATTACAGAGTGCATGTAAATATGTGGTGATGTAAAGATAAACTATGCATGAGTATACATGAATTTGTTGTTGTGTCACTGCTAACTCATACCCATAGGTAGGATCCTTCCTGAGATCCCTCAAGAACATTGATCCAGTTGGGCTTGTACTGAAATTTGCTCTTTTTGTGGACAAGATCTCTGACCTGTATTAAAGATCAAAGTAACAAAATTCATGGATGATGATACATATTTATCATGTGCCAGCACAAGACTGGAGAGTAAGAAAATGAATCTACCGCATCAAGAATTTGGTCTGCTCGTTGATTTCCGATAAGGCGTAACCCAGCAGTCGCCTGCAAGTTTATTGTTGACATGAAAAGACAAGGAAAAATACTGAGAAACAATAATAGTGTATAACATTTTAACGGTAGCAAGAGGAAGTAGTGTTTCACACACATTTCTATAACTTTTAAGGGTCATTTGCTATGATTTGCGCAAATTATGAAACCTTTGGACCAAAACAACTATGAACACGGTTATATATAAACTGCTTTTACTGGATCCTGCAATTAGCGACTAGAGAAGAAGGTACACATTTCTCAAAATTATTTGAAAGTGATGAGAACATAATAGTAAATTGTTCACATACGTACTCCAAGCTTAAGAGGGGTTCTTTTCATAAGCCATGAAGGGACAATGCTCTGGGCCTTGTCAAGAAGAGGCAGAATGGACTTCGCGGCCTCTTTGGGTCGTCCAGCATACGAGCTCAGGCCTGGTTTCACCTGCATGGACAATCAAAATGTTCTAATTAACATGACATGCATATAACAGAACATCCTGTTAAAAAAATATCTTCGGGGAGTAGGCGGCTCGGCGGCCTAGGCGGCTGCTGCCTGATGCGCCTCCCCTCCCTTCCCCTCCCTCTGCACTTCCGGTGAGCCCTTCGTACCCCCGCCCCCTCCTCCCCTTCTTGGCAGTGCTTTGCCATGGCCACCCCTGCTAAGCTGCCCTCCCTTGCTGCGGCGGCGGGGGGGGGGGGGGGGGGGGGGGAGTTCTCCTCCTTCATTCTCGGCAAGTTTGGGATGCCTGTGGCTCCTGGTGCATCATCTGCCGGTGCCTTCGCTCTGCTGGTCGCTCTTGGCAGGTGTCGTTTCCGACTAGATGAAAGTTTCGTTGCTACTACTCTCAGTGCCATTCTAGGTGATCTTGCTGAGCATTTTCGTGTCAGTTTGATTGAGGATAGAATCTTCATCTTCTCTGTTTCGTCCAAGGCCATTGGTTTTGAAATCTACACAATCAGAAAGTTTGTTCGTGATGAGCTTGAGCTTTCTTTCCATCTTTTTAACGACTCTGGCTTGGCCTCTGCTCGCTCTTTCTCAAGTAATCTGCTGGTTTTCCCTTGGGTGGAAGTAAGGAAGAAATCTTCTTATGCTGATGTAGTGAAAAACCGGCTGCAGTTCTTACCGGTGCAAACAGAGTTCCAATCCGCTCGGCACCTGTTCGACAGAATGCCACTTCCAGGGCCCAGCGAAAGTCAGTTTTTGATCGCTTATCCTTTCCAAGAATTTCTGCCTTTGATCGATTGAATTGGGTTCCAAAGCGTTCAGTGAAACATCAAGTATCTCAGAAACAGTTCGATCAGCCAATTTCTAGCTCTTCTACAATGGTACGATTACAATGTTCTGATCATAACTCTCCTGGTCTCAGTGTTGAGCGGGATGAACTTAACTTAGATTTGAATTTGGGATCTTTATTTGGGGCTTCCAAAGGTTCAGTTAATCTCTCCTCTTCGGTTCCTGTGTCTTGTCGGTGATGTCACTCTTCATCCCACTCGAGGTTTGCATGCAAAGCCCCCATTAAATGTGATAAATGTCTTGGGTGGACGGCCCCTAGATAATTTCGCTAAGGATTTTGGTCCATCTTCTGATCACACCAACTGGTTTAACCCAGCCCAAATTACTGTAGGCCCGTTTGCACCACCACGGTTCCTAGACTTCTCGGATTTCTCAGGTGCCCCTTGGCCTTCCCGTACTATTCATTGGGACCCTCCGTGCTCTCCGAAGCTATCGGTGGATTGTGTTGCTCACCCAAGTAACCCCAGTCCTCACCACTCGCATTCTCCTGATCATCACAAAGAAGGGTCGGCAATGGCATATTTTCGTGCTGATCCAGCGCCTTTCATCCCTGAGGGTCTGCACCAAATTGACGTCCAAGCGCGCAAGCCCATGGAGCGTGTGGTTCTGATGCGTCCGCATGCCAAGCATCATGATCTGGCCATCGTCTCCATCGACCCAATGCCTGAGCAGCAGGTAACTTTTCAGGCTATCAGAGAAGTTGTCTCAGATTTCTTGGTGAATGAGCAGCATGTTGTCATCACCGATATGCAACCAACACATCTTGGTCAGGCGTTTGTTAGATTCAGGAATGTTTTTGATAGGGATCGGTTGATTCAGCATGGTGTGTATGTGTTTGGTAATGTCACAATCACCTTTGTTGAGCATAATAAGGGTAGAAACTGGCGTGCAATTAATTTCAATAGGGAGTGCTAGATGCTTTTGCTGGGATACCCGCTTGACTATAGAGAAGATGAGTATGTGGTCAACACAATCTGTTCCTTTGGAAGAGTTATTTCCTGGGTTGATGACATAAGACATCTGTCTAGAATCCTGGTTAGGGCTCATGTGGTTGACCTGGAGTCTATCCCATAGTTCTTGGTGCTTACTGAAGGCGAGGGGTTTCAGGGGGAATCTTGGACAGTTCAGTGTGAGATACTGCAAGGACAGATGCTGGGTGGTTTGCTGGAAGATGAAGACCCAGTGCCTGGACC